>NC_059206.1:59144338-59444338 GCF_020615455.1 Coregonus clupeaformis
GAAGCTACTGTCACGGTGGAAGAGGTTCTGGTCAGCCGTAGGAGAGAAGGTAGGATATGAGAATGTTGCTTGTGCGTCACGGATGAATAAAGCGGTGGTGGTATTTCTTAAAGAAGAGCGCCTTGTTGATCGTATGGTTGAGCATGGCATACTTCTTAAAGGAATGTTTATTCAAGTTACGCCGCTTTTTTCTCCGTCAACAAGGGGTAACGATTTCAAATGTACGCCTTCATTCCAAATGAGCTATTGGAGCGCGAGTTATTGCGCTTTGGGAAGTTTGCAAGTTCAATTAAGGTTGTCCCATTGGGTTGCAAACACCGGGGCGTTGAAACAGGTAATGTCGTTTCGGCGACAGGTGTTTATGTTTTTGGACTCACCGGAGCAGACTTTGGAGTTAGCGTTTAAAGTCAAGTATGACAATAGACTGTATATGGCTTATGCTAGTACGGGTAGTCAACGGTGTTTTGAGTGTGGGGATGTTGGTCATGCGAGCATGCTTGCCCGAAAGGAGAAGGCAGAGGAGGCGCAGGTGGTCCTCGAACGCCTGGGCCCACTGATGTAGGAAGAGGTGGGCTGACAGTGGTAGAACAGCCACACGCATCTGTTGCTGAGGAACAAGTTGTCCGTGTTGAGGGCACAGAGGTGCAACTTGTACCAGAGGGAAATGTTATGCAGCAGAAAAAAATGGTTGTAGAAGGTAAGGATGGATCTGAAGGGCCATTTCCTCAGACTGGTGAGGAGGTGCCCAGTACGAGTGCTGTGGTACAGGAGGGGGTACATGTGGAGCTAATCTCCCAGGTAGTGGAGGAGATGCCCACTAAAAGTAATGGGTTACAGGAGAGGGTTCATGTGGAGCTAATCTCCCAGGTAGTGGAGGAGATGCCCACTATGGAGTGCTGGGGTACAGGGGGGCTAGTCTCCCCAGGTAGTGGAGGAGATGCCCACTATGAGTGCTGGGGTACAGGGGGGCTAGTCTCCCAGGTAGTGGAGGAGATGCCCACTATGAGTGCTGGGTTACAGGGGGCTAGTCTCCCAGGTAGTGGAGGAGATGCCCACTAAGAGTAATGGGGTTCAGGTGGGGCTAGTCTCCCAGGTAGTGGAGGAGATGCCCACTACGAGTAATGGGGTTCAGGTGGGGCTAGTCTCCCAGGTAGTGGAGGAGATGCCCACTACGAGTAATGGGGTTCAGGTGGGGCTAGTCTCCCAGGTAGTGGAGGAGATGCCTGGTGCAGTGATGGGGTGCAAGTGGGGGGAGTGTTGAAAGGGATGTGGTAGAGGGGAGTCAGTGGTCTGTGGCCTCAGTTGAGGAGGATCAGGAGAAGGATATGGATATGGATATCTCTCTTGATACGGTATCAGCTGGTGAGGACTCAATTTACGATCTAGGGAGGTAAAAGGGTTTCTGGATCAGACTTTTGGGAAATCTGTCAAATTGGCAGATTATTTTGATGTTGATAAGTTTGTGAGGTCAGCGGTGATGTTACAGAAGACGGCGGGGTTAGACCAGTTGAGTGAGAAGAAGCGGTTTCGCTTGAGGAAATTTGTTACTGCTGTTGCAGCAGCAAAGGGTGGTGGGAAACGTGGTCAGGTTAAGAGAAAATTTAAATAATGATGATGATTATGCCTCATAGGGTGTTCTATTCTCTTTGTCTGGTTTCTCTGTGGTATCTTCTGCTTTTCCTTTGTCTTTTCTATATGGAGGTACTAAGGGTAGGTTCTCTCAACATTAATGGAGGAAGGGACAGGAATAAGAGGGCTTGGGTATTAGAAGTAATAAAACAGAAAAGGCTTAATGTAGTTTTCCTACAGGAGACACATAGTGATGAGGGAAAATACGGCTGACTGGGGTATGTGGTGGGAGGGGCGCATATACTCAGTCATGGTACTAATTTCAGTGCTGGGGTGGCAATCTTGTTTTCTTCAGGCTTAGGGGTGACTGTGGTATCTACAACAGAGATTGTCAAGGGTCGGGTTTTATTGGTCAAGGTGAATGTTATGGGGTTTTTTTTGTTTGTTTTTTTGAATGTTTATGCTCCTAATGAGGGTACAGAGCGTATTGTTGTTTTTGATAAAATAAAGGAAACCTTAAGACAGTGTGACCAAGAGGGGTGTATGGTTTTAGGGGGGACTGGAACTGTACAGTGGATTTTACTGTTGATCGCACCGCTGAAGAACCTCACCTGCGGTCAGCAATTTGTCTGTCTGGTCTATTAACTGAGTTTGAGCTTTCCGATGTGTGGAGAGTAAGAGAATGCAAAGTTAGGCAGTACACATGGCTAAAAGTTAATGAAAGGTCATGTCAGTGCAGCAAGGTTAGACAGGTTGTATGTATCTGAGCAATACTGTAGTAGGGGTTGGAAGGTGTGACATTACTCCTGTGGGTTTCTCTGATCACCATATTGTCACTGTTGATATTCACTTGTCCTGTCCACGAAGGTCATCATCTTATTGGTATTTTAATGTTAAATTGTTACATGATGTCATGTTTTGTGAAAGGTTTTTGTTGTTTTTGGGAAAAATGGAGGGTTACAAAAGGGAATTTTGAGTCCTTGAGACAATGGTGGGAGGTTGGGAAGGCCCCAAATACGATTATTTTGTCAACAGTATACTGCTCTGTCTCGAATTGAAGTTAAAGAGACTATCAGGGCCCTTGAGCAGAACATTAAATCTATTGAATTGAAGTTGCTCACTCAGAATGACCCCGGACTAGTCATGAACTTACAGGACAAGAAACATGAATTGAGGTCGTTTCTGCATGAAAGAGTGAAGGGTGCCTTGATTAGGGTCTCCGTTTCGCTTCCCTCAAGGATATGGATGCTCCTAGTGCTTTTTTTTTTAACCTAGGACAGTCGACATTTGCAACGTAAACAGATGGTCTGCCTTCGTCTCCTGATGGGAAGGTGACCACGGACGACAGTGAAATGCGTCAACATGCCGTGGATTTCTATTCTGCCCTCTATAAGGCGGAGGATTGTGACTCTCTGTGTACTGAACAGTTGTTACACGGTCTTCCTCAATTGGGACCTGAGCAAAGAGTCGCATTGGACTCTGACATTACACTGCAAGAGCTGTCCACAGCAGTTATGCAGCTCTCAACAGGC
Source organism: Coregonus clupeaformis (assembly GCF_020615455.1). Taxonomy (NCBI): domain Eukaryota; kingdom Metazoa; phylum Chordata; class Actinopteri; order Salmoniformes; family Salmonidae; genus Coregonus; species Coregonus clupeaformis. The sequence continues at coordinate 59,147,440 of NC_059206.1, forward strand.
CGAGCCCCTGGCATTGATGGTTTTACCATCTGAGTTTACAAGCACTTTTGGGGGTCTATTGGGAGGATTTTTATGAAGTGGTGTGTGAATCTTTTCATGAGGGCTCTCTTCCTGTATCTTGTCAACGTCACGTACTTTCACTGTTGCCAAAAAAGGGGGATTTGGCTCTCATAAAAAAATTGGAGACCTGTTGCTTTGCTGTGTGCAGAATATAAAATTGTTTCTAAATGTCTCTCAAACAGGTTGAAAGAGTATCTGGGATTGTTGGTCCACAAGGACCAGTCCTACTGTGTACCTGATCGCTCTATTGTTGACAACTTGTTTCTAATAAGAGATGTTTTGGACATTTGTAAACTGTCTGATGTAAATGTGGGTTTACTTTCTTTGGATCAGGAGAAGGCTTTTTGATCGTGTGGACCACCAGTACTTGTTTAAAACAATGAAAGCCTTTGGGGTTGGGGATGTTTTTTTGTCTTGGATGAAGTTACTGTATGCTGGGGCCTCGTGTATGGTGAAGGTGGGGGGTGGTTTGAGTTGTCCCATCCCTGTCCAAGGGGGCATCAGGCAGGGATGCCCAATTTCCAGGGCAGTTATACAGTCTGGCGATTGAACCAATGCTTTGCTTTTTAAGAGCGAAGCTTACTGGTTTCTCTGTGCCAGGTGTAATGAAGGGTCCCACGATAGCACTGTCTCGCGTATGCAGATGACGTGACAGTTTTTATTACAGGGGATGAGGATGTTAAGGTTCTCTCAGACGCCTTAGCAAGGTGTATGAGGGGGCCTCCTCAGCTAGAGTCAATTGGGAAAGAGTGAGGCGCTGTGGGCAGGCCAGCTTCAGATGGGGTCCGCTCCACGGTTACCAGGGGGGCTTCAGTGGGGCAGAGATGGGATGAAGACTTTGGGGGTTTTTCTAGGCTCCGATGTCTTTCAGAAAAGAACTGGGAGGGTGTAGTGGAGAAAGTGTGTGCCAGACTGTCAAGATGGAAATGGGTGCTGCCCCAGCTGTCTTATAGGGGAAGGGTACTGGTAGCTAATAACCTAGCTGCCTCTACCCTGTGGCACAGACTAATGATTTTACAGCCACCAAAGGGTCTGATACAAGAGCTTCAGAGGACCCTTGTCAACTTCTTCTGGTCTGGACAACATTGGATTAAAGCTTCAGCCCTGTACCTGCCACTGCACGAGGGTGGGCAAGGCCTGGTGGACATTTCTTCCAGGATCATGGCTTTCCGGCTTCAAGCAGCCCAGAGACTGTTGTACAGTGACGGTTCTAGCTGGGTTGACACAGCCCTACGCATTGATGAGGAGAGCGGGCTGTTTGGGCTTAGACAAGCATCTTTTCCTCTTAAAGCTGGAGGGGGTGAGTTGCCTGGCCTGACTCCATTTTATGAGTCTGTTGTGCAGGCTTGAGAGTTCTGGTCAAGTCCCGTAAGGCCTGCACGCCACCAGGGATGTGGCTTTTGAAGAGCCTCTTTTTCACAACACTGCCATCCAGTCCCGTGTTCTGGGTTCAGCTAGCCTACGTTCATGCCTGTTAGGCGTGGGGTGTACTAAGCTGGGTCATCTGATGTGGAACAGGAATAGGTCGTTGGAGGAGCTGGGAGAAAGAGCGGGGATCCGATCGTCTCGCCTACTGAGGAAGGTCGTCGCTGAGGTCTGTGATTCCTTGCCAGTACTTCATCTGCAGTATGTGACTGACACTTCCAACTCTGATCGGTGGAAGGAGGGGTCTGGATTATGTGTTCCCTGCACTGATTGTTAGTGCTGCGGGCGGGGGCATTCGAGGAGGACGTGGGGATGCTGCTTTCCTTCGATACCCCGGAGCTGGGGGAGTTCAAGGAGGTGGGAAAGAAGGCCATGTACAGAACATGTGTAAAGGTGTCCCATGCCTCTTCCCTGGAAGGGGTAAAATCGACGAGGTGGGCGGGTGTGCTTGGTCCAGGTGCCTCCCCAAAAGCCGCTGGCGAACACTATACAAACTGCCTATTGATAAGAGGGACAGCTGACCTCCAATGGAGGATAATACATGGAGCCATAGCCACCAACATGTATCTGGTACACCTGGATCCTACTGTTGGGGAGGAGTGTCCATTCTGTGCTGAACCTGAAACTCTGGCACATCTGTTTTTACAGTGTCCCAGGTTGGTCGGGATGATTGACCTGATCACTAACTGGTTCTCAGCGCTGGGAGAGGTTTTCTCTTCCCAACTGTACATATTGGGGCCAAAGTACAGGTTTAGTCAGAAAGCTGTACTTTTTGTTGCTTAATTTTGTGTTAGGGGCAGCAAAATTAGCCTATGGAAGACCCGAAAGAACAGTATTCGGGGACAGGGGTCTGTGGATGTGGTGGGAATGCTGGAGGGAATGGTGGCAGCAAGATTGAGAATTGAGTTTGCCTATTACAAACTGGTCAACAATATTGATCTGTTCATGAGTATATGGGGCATTCAGACGCTGTTGTGTTCAGTTACTGTGGAGGAGGAATTGGAGTTGTGTTTTTAATTGATGTGTAAATACGGTTTTGTATGAGTATTTGTGTGGTGGGCTCCCAGACCCAATAAAGATTATTTCAAACTCAAACTCTCTCTCTCTCTCTCTCTCTCCCCTCTCTCTCTTTTCTCCTCTCTCTCTCTTTCTTCTCTCCTCTCTCTCTCTTTCTTCTCTCCTCTCTCTCTCTTCTCTCTCTCTCTTCTCTCTATTTCCTCTCTTCTATCTTCTCTCTCTCTCTCCTCTCTCTCTCTCTTCTCTCTCTTTTCTCTCTCTCTCTCTCTTCTCTCTCTCTCTCTCTTCTCTCTCTTTTCTCCTCTCTCTCTCTCTTTCTTCTCTCCTCTCTCTCTCTCTCTTCTCTCCTCTCTCTCTTTCTCTCTCTCTCTCTCTCTTCTCTCTCTCTTCTCTCTCTTCTCTCTCTCTCTCTTCTCTCTCTCTTTCTTCTCTCTTCTCTCTCTCTCTTCTCTCTCTCTCTCGCTCTCTCCTCTCTCTCCTCTCTTTCTGTCGCTCTCTCTCTCACTTCTCTTTCTTCTCTCTTTCTCTTCTCTTTCTCTCTCTCTTCCTTCTCTCCTCTCTCTCTCTCTCTTCTCTTTCTTCCTCTCTCTCTTCTCTCTCTCTCTTTCTTCCCTCTCTCTCTTCACTCTTTCTCTCTCTCTTCTCTCTTCTCTTCTCTCTTCTCTCTTCTCTCTTCTCTCTTCTCTCTTCTCTCTTCTCTCTCTCTCTCTCCCCTCTCTCTCTTTTCTCCTCTCTCTCTCTCTTTCTTCTCTCCTCTCTCTCTCTTTCTTCTCTCCTCTCTCTCTTCTCTCTCTCTCTTCTCTCTATTTCCTCTCTCTCTCTTTCTCTCTCTTCCTTCTCTCTTTCTCTCTCTTTCTCTCTCTTTTCTCTCTCCTCTCTCTTTCTTCTCTCTCACTCTTTCTTCTCTCTTTCTTCCCTCTCTCTTCTCTCTCTCTCTTCTCTCTATTTCCTCTCTCTCTCTTTCTCTCTCTTCCTTCTCTCTTTCTCTCTCTTTCTCTCTCTTTTCTCTCTCCTCTCTCTTTCTTCTCTCTCACTCTTTCTTCTCTCTTTCTTCCCTCTCTCTTCTCTTTCTCCTCTCTCAATTCTCTCCACTCTTTCTCTCTCGCAATCTTCTCTCTCTCTCTCACTCTTTCTGCTCTCTTCTCTCTTCTCTCTCTTTCTTATCTCTGTCTCTCTCTTCTCTCTTCTCTCTCTCTTCCTCTCTGTTCTCTCTCTTCTCTCTCTCTCTCCTCTCTCTCTTTCTTCTCTCTTCTCTCTCTCTATTTTCTCTCCTCTCTTTCTCTCTTTCTTATCTCTCTCTCTTCTCTCTCTCTCTTTCTTCTCTCTTTCTCTTTCTTCTCTCTTTCTCTCTCTTTTCTCTCTCCTCTCTCTCTTTCTTATCTCCTCTCTTTCTTCTCTCTCGCTCTCTCTTCTCTCTCTTCTCTCTCTCTTCTCTTTCTCCTCTCTATAAATTCTCTCCACTCTTTCTCTCTCATTCTTCTCTCTCTCTTTCTTCTTCTTCCTCTCTCTTCTTTCTCTCTTTCTCTCTCTTTCTTCTCCCTCTCTCTTTTCTTTCTCTCTCTTTCTTCTCTCTCTCTTCCCTCTCTCGCTCTCTTTCTTCTCTCCTCTCTCTCTTCTCTATCTCTCTTCCCTCTCTCGCACTCTTTATTCTCTCTCTGTCTTCTCTCTCTTTCTTCTCTCTCTCTCTTCACTCTTTCTCTCTCTCCTCTCTCTCACTTTCTTCTCTCTCCTCTCTATCTCTTCTCTCTCTCTCTCTTCTCTCTCTCTTCTCTCTCTCTCCTCTCTTCTCTCTTCTCTCTCTCTCTCTCAGTTCTCTCTTTTCTCTCTCTCAGTTCTCTCTTTTCTCTCTCTCTCTTTCTTCTCTCCTCTCTCTCTTCTCTCTTTCTTCTCTTTCTCCTCTCTCTAAATTCTCTCCACTCTTTCTCTCTCATTCTTCTCTCTCTCTTTCTTCTCTCTCTTGCAATCTTCTCTCTCTCTTCTCTTTCTTCTCTCTCTATCTTCTCTCCACTCTCTCTATCTTCTCTCCACTCTCTCTCCATTCTCTCTCTTCCTCTCTCTCTTTCTTCTCTCTCTCTCTTTCTTCTCTTTCTCTTTCTTCTCTCTTTCTCTCTTTCTTCTCTCTCTCTCTTTTCTCTCTCCTCTCTCTCTCTTCCTCTTTCTCTCTTCTCTCTCTCTCTCTCTTTCTTCTTCTCTCTCTCTTTCTTCTCTCTCTCTCTTTCTTCTCTTTCTCTTTCTTCTCTCTTTCTCTCTTTCTTCTCTCTCTCTCTTTTCTCTCTCCTCTTCCTCTCTCTTCCTCTTTCTCTCTCTCTCTCTCTCTCTCTCTCTTTCTTCTCTCTTTCTTCTCTTTCTCTCTTTTCTCTCTCCTCTCTCTTTCTTCTCTTTCTCTCTTTTCTCTCTCCTCTCTCTTTCTTCTCTATCTCTCTATTTTCTCTCTTCACTCTTTCTTCTCTCTCTCTCTTCTCTCTCTCTCTTTCTTCTCTCTCTCTCATTCTTCTCTCTTCTCTCTCTTCCTTCTCTCTTCTCTCTCTTCCTTCTCTCTTTCTCTCTTTTATCTCTCCTCTCTCTTTTTCTTCTCCCCTCTCTCTCTCCTCTCTCTCTCTTTCTTCTCTCTTTCTCGTCTTTCTCCTCTCTCTAAATTCTCTCCACTCTTTCTCTCTCATTCTTCTCTCTCTTTCTTCTTCCTCTCTTTTCTTTCTCTCTCTCCCTTCCCTCTCTCGCTCTCTATCTTCTCTCCACTCTCTCCTCTCTCTCCTCTCTTCCTCTCTGTTCTCTCTCTTCTCTCTTCCTCTCTGTTCTCTCTCTCCTCTCTCTTCTCTCTCTCTCGCTCTCTTTCTTCTCTCTCTTTCTTCTCTCTCTTCTCTCTCTCTCGCTCTCTCTTCTCTCTCATTCTTCTCTCGCTCGCTCTCTTCTCTCTCTTCTCTCTTCTCTCTCTCTCTCTCATTCTTCTCTCTCTCTTCTCTCTCCCTCTCTCTTTCTCCTCTCTCCTTTTCTCTCTCTTCTTTCTCTTTCTTCTCTCTCTATTCTCTCTATTCTCACTCTCTCCTCTCTTTCTCTCTCTCTCTTTCTTCTCTCTTTCTCTCTATTCTCTCTCCTTTTCTCTTTCTTCTCTCTCTCTTCTCTCTTTTCTCTCTCGCTCTCTCTTTTTTTTTTTTACAGTAAGTCACTCCTCCAGAGCAGTTTATGCTAGGCATCGTGGGTTGTTGTGGGTAGTTACTGTGTCTTGGCAGTGCCGGCTGTAGCACGAAGCGAGCTACCTAGCCGTTTTTTCGAACAGAGTCAGAGTCAACACAATAGCCATTGTGTGCCGGGTGTAGCACGAAGCTAGCTAGCTAGCCGTTCTTCAAACAAAGTCAACACAGTGGCCATTGCTAGCTACCAAACACGACCAGCTAACTGTACGGTAGTAGCTAAATACAATATACTTGTCCTAGCTAGCCAACGTCTAATCATTGCTGCGTCATGAAAGGAACTTGACACAGACACGAATGATCTGTTTAGTGTGTTATCACACTATTGGTGGTTTGTTGTGACCAAGGGTTGGTGCTATACGGTGTGTTATTGTTATTGGATGCTAGCTTGCTAGTTAGCTATGGTGTCATAGTTGAATAAAGTGGGTTGAGTCTATTCCTTTAAACATTGAACCGCTGTGGTTCACAACAATTCTGATTTCTAAAGGTGGAAGTTGGGAGAGTTTTTGTTCGGGTGGTTCAGTGAAACAATTTTAGTTTCTGAGGTAGAAGTTTTTGGTGAGGGAGGCCTGCTCTCTCCGCTCCCAGATGCTTAGCTCATTTCATTCCGATCTCCTCTGCATTATTGTAGCCATTTGCTACAGCCTGTCAACTATGCCTCTGCCTATCCCTGTTCTCTCCTCTCTGCACAGGCTACACAAACGCACCACACCGCGTGGCTGCTGCCTCTCTAACCTGGTGGTCCCTGCACGCACCACCCACGTGGAGTTCCAGGTCGCAGGCAGCCTCTGGAACTGCCGTTCTGCTGCCAACAAAGCTGACTTCATCCCAGCCTATGCCAACCTCCAGTCCCTCGACTTCCTGGCGCTGACGGAAACATGGATCACCACTGAAAACACTGCTACTCCTACTGCTCTCTCCTCGTCTGACCATGTGTTCTCGCATACCCCGAGAGCATCTGGTCAGAGGGTGGTGGTACAGGAATCCTCATTTCTCCCAAGTGGACATTCTCAATTTTTCCCCTAACCCATCTGTCTATCTCCTCATTTGAATTCCATGCTGTCACAGTCACTAGCCCATTTAAGCTTAATATCCTTGTCATCTATCGCCCTCCAGGTTCCCTTGGAGAGTTCATCAATGAGCTCGACGCCTTGATAAGTTCCTTCCCTGAGGATGGCTCACCCCTCACAGTTTTGGGGGATTTCAACCTCCCTATGTCCACATTTGACTCATTTCTCTCTGCCTCCTTCTTTCCACTCCTCTCCTTTTGACCTCACCCTCTCACCGTCCCCCCCTACTCACAAGGCAGGCAATACGCTTGACCTCATCTTCACTAGATGCTGCTCCTCTACTAATCTCACTGCAACTCCCCTCCATGTCTCCGACCACTACTTTGTTTCCTTTTCTCTCTCGCTCTCCTCCCACACTACTCACTCTGCCCCTACACAGATGGTAATGCGCCGCCGCAACCTTCGCTCTCTCTCTTCCCACTACTCTCTCCTCTTCCATCCTATCATCTCTTCCCTCTGCTCAATCCTTCTCCCTCCAATCTCCTGATTCTGCCTCCTCAACCCTCCTCTCCTCCCTTTCTGCATCCTTTGACTCTCTGTGTCCCCTATCCTCCCGGCCAGCTCGGTCCTCCCCTCCAGCTCCGTGGCTTGATGACTCATTGCGAGCTCACAGAACAGAGCTCCGGGCAGCGGAGCGGAAATGGAAGAAAACTAAACTCCCTGCCGACCTGGCATCTTTTCCTCCCTCCTCTCTACATTTTCTTCATCTGTTTCTGCTGCTAAAGCCACCTTCTACCACTCTAAATTCCAAGCATCTGCCTCTAACCCTAGGGAAGCTCTTTGCCACATTTTCCTCCCTCCTGAATCCTCCCCCCCCTCTCTCTCTCTGTGGATGACTTCGTCAACCACTTTGAAAAAGAAGGTTGACGACATCCGATCCTCGTTTGTTAAGTCTAATGACACTGCTGGTCCTGCTCACACTGCCCCTACCCTATGCTTTGACTTCTTTCTCCCCTCTCTCTCCAGATAAAATCCTGCGACTTGTGACTGCAGGCCGCCCAACAACCTGCCCGCTTGACCCCATCCCCTCCTCCCTTCTCCAGACCATCTCCGGTGACCTTCTCCCCTACCTCACCTCGCTGATCAACTCATCCTTGACCGCTGGCCATGTCCCTTCCGTCTTCAAGAGAGCGAGAGTTGCTCCCCTTCTCAAAAAACCAACACTCGACCCCACTGATGTCAACAACTACAGACCAGTATCCCTTCTTTCTTTTCTTTCCAAAACTATTGAGCGTGCCGTCTTTAGCCAACTCTCTTGCTATCTCTCTCAGAATGACCTTCTTGATCCAAACCAATCAGGTTTCAGGACTGGTCATTCAACTGAGACTGCTCTTCTCTGTGTCACGGAGACTCTCCGCACTGCTAAAGCTAACTCTCTCTCCTCTGCTCTTGTCCTTCTAGACCTGTCTGCTGCCTTTGATACTGTGAACCATCAGATCCTCCTCTCCACCCTCTCCGAGCTGGGCATTTCCGCGCGGCTCACTCCTGGATTACGTCCTACCTGACCGGTCGCTCCTACCAAGTGGCGTGGCGAAGCTGTCTCCGCACCACTTGCTCTCACCACTGGTGTCCCCAGGGCTCAGTTCTAGGCCCTCTCCTTTTTCTCCCTATACACCAAGTCACTTGGCTCTGTCATATCCTCACATGGCCTTTCATATCATTGCTACGCTGACGATACACAACTAATCTTCTCCTTTCCCCCTTCTGATAACCAGGTGGCGAATCGCATCTCTGCATGTCTGGCAGACATATCAGTATGGATGACGGATCACCACCTCAAGCTGAACCCTGGCAAGACGGAGCTGCTCTTCCTCCCGGGGAAGGACTGCCCGTTCCATGATCTCGCCATCACGGTTGACAACTCCGCTGTGTCCTCCTCCCAGAGTGCGAAGAGCCTAGGCGTGACCCTGGACAACACCCTGTCGTTCTCCGCCAACATCAAGGCGGTGACCCGATCCTGCAGGTTCATGCTCTACAACATTCGAGAGTACGACCCTGCCTTACACAGGAAGCGGCACAGGTCCTAATCCAGGCACTTGTCATCTCCCGTCTGGACTATTGCAACTCGCTGTTGGCTGGCCTCCCTGCCTGTGCCATTAAACCCCTACAACTCATCCAGAATGCCGCAGCCCGTCTGGTGTTCAACCTTCCCAAGTTCTCTCACGTCACCCCCCTCCTCCGCACACTCCACTGGCTTCCAGTTGAAGCTCGCATCCGCTACAAGACCATGGTGCTTGCCTATGGAGCTGTGAGGGGAACGGCACCTCTGTACCTTCAGGCTCTGATCAGTCCCTACACCCAAACGAGGGCATTGCGTTCATCCACCTCTGGCCTGCTGGCTCCCCTTCCTCTGCGGAAGCATAGTTCCCGCTCAGCCCAGGCAAAACTGTTCGCTGCTCTGGCACCCCAATGGTGGAACAAGCTCCCTCACGACGCCAGGACAGCGGAGTCACTCACCACCTTCCGGAGACATTTGAACCCCCACCTCTTTAAGGAATACCTGGGATAGGATAAAGTAATCCTTCTAACCCCCCCCCCCCCAAATTGTAAAGTGGTTATCCCACTGGCTATAGGGTAAACGCACCAATTTGTGAGTCGCTCTGGCTAAGAGCGTCTGCTAAATGACGTTAATGTGCCCTTGAGCAAGGCACTTAACCCTAATTGCTCCTGTAAGTCGCTCTGGATAAGAGCGTCTGCTAAATGACTAAAATGTAAATGTAAATGTATGCTCAGTACCATATGCTGTCCATGTCCTAAAATGAACAACCATTGCACTTCTCCTGCTGTTTTTCTTTTTTCTCCTCTGTCCCTTTCACTCCCGCTTTATCTCTCTCCCTCACCCTCACCCTCACTCTCCCTCTTTTCCTTTCTCTGCCCCCACCGCTTTATCCCTCTCTCTCACATCTCTCTTTCTTTTCCTTCCTCTGCATCCCCTCCCACCCTCTCTCTCTCTCTCTCTCTCTCTCATCCATCCATCCGACATGCAAACTCCAGCTGCACGGCCAGCAGAAAACAAGTATCGGGTAAATTAAGAAATGGCATGTTTAAAATGAGATTGGTTTGGCTAATATGATTTCTAGGGAGTGGGTGAGAGGAGACACAATAAAGAGTAGGCCCACTTTCTCATGCATCAGCACATGAAGCAGACTCATTAATTCCACAGCAACCTGTGCATTAGTTAGATGAGTATTTACAGATGTGATGAGGGTGTCAGCAGAGACTGGGAGAGAGGCTGATCTCTCTCTCTCTGATGGTTATTCACAACAGACACACAAGGGCCATCAGTGGCCAAACAGCACTTCAACACGGCCGCTCCACGCCTAATGAAATTCAGACATGCATCAATATGAATGACTTTCAGAAAGCTGGAAATTAAAGGGCAATTCCACCACTTTTCAACCTCATTATTTCCAGCACAATACCAATGTCTACATATGTGAAAACGGCGCATTTCTAAAAAAATATTAACTTAAAAAGTTCTACCCGATTACATCATCAAACTTTACAACATTTTAAAGACAGTGATTTTCAAACATGAGATTTGCGCTGACGTGGGGAGCAAGAAAATACCCTCCCTCTGGTTAGAAATTCATTGCAGTTAATTTTTTATTTTGTATCCTACCCTGTGATATCACAGAGAAAAATATTTATAGGACCTTTCTTCTTATCTTTTTAACCACAGATCATAGAAACACGCTGTTTTCACATAGACACTGGTTTGGTGCTGTAGATAAGGAATATCAAGTTGAAAAGTAGCGGTATTGCCCTTTAAACATGAGCGCTATGAATGGGGCAGTGTTAGGACTGGTGAAAGTGATGTGGTGAGTGAACTGGTGTGTATAAATCATTTGGGAAAGCTATGTATATCTTCTACATTCATAGATATAGCCTACACTACAAATTCCATACACACACATACACACACCATACACATACACACGCATGCACACACACACACTGATGCACACACACACAGCTGCATTAACCAGTACCAGCCCCCGGGACAGATTACCCCAGCTCTCACATAATGGATTTTAATTGGTGGAAAATACTGAGCAGGGGTATACAGAGTATGAGTTCACAATAATCTACAGAAAAAGGGACAATAAGAACTGGAGAAAGGGGGGCTGAAATATCCCTTAAATCTTTTCAGCTGACAATTACACAGTGTTTCATTATACAGAAACATTATATTACCATCATAACATTTATACGTTCTGGCTTCAAATAATACAGTTCTACCAAATGAATAGACAATGACACATAAAAATACATTCCAAGATGGCGTAGCAGTGCAGTCGTGTTCTCTTGTGTGTCCTTGTAAATAGCCTGTTTATTTTGTATTTTTTTGTATTTTACGTATACAGTGGGGAGAACAAGTATTGGATACACTGCCGATTTTGCAGGTTTTCCTACTTACAAAGCATGTAAGAGGTCTGTAATTTTTATCATAGGTACACTTCAACTGTGAGAGACGGAATCTATAACAAAAATCCAGAAAATCACATTGTATGATTTTTAAGTAATTCATTTGCATTTTATTTCATGACATAAGTATTTGATACATCAGAAAAGCAGAACTTAATATTTGGTACAGAAACCTTTGTTTGCAATTACAGAAATCATACGTTTCCTGTAGGTCTTGACCAGGTTTGCACACACTGCAGCAGGGATTTTGGCCCACTCCTCCATACAGACCTTCACCAGATCCTTCAGGTTTCGGGGCTGTCGCTGGGCAATACGGACTTTCAGCTCCCTCCAAAGATTTTCTATTGGGTTCAGGTCTGGAGACTGGCTAGGCCACTCCAGGACCTTGAGATGCTTCTTAAGGAGCCACTCCTTAGTTGCCCTGGCTGTGTGTTTCGGGTCGTTGTCATGCTGGAAGACCCAGCCACGACCCATCTTCAATGCTCTTACTGAGGGAAGGAGGTTGTTGGCCAAGATCTCGTGATACATGGCCCCATCCATCCTCCCCTCAATACGGTGCAGTCGTCCTGTCCCCTTTGCAGAAAAGCATCCCCAAAGAATGATGTTTCCACCTCCATGCTTCACGGTTGGGATGGTGTTCTTGGGGTTGTACTTATCCTTCTTCTTCCTCCAAACACGGCGAGTGGAGTTTAGACCAAAAAGCTCTATTTTTGTCTCATCAGACCACATGACCTTCTCCCATTCCTCCTCTGGATCATCCAGATGGTCATTGGCAAACTTCAGATGGGCCTGGACATGCGCTGGCTTGAGCAGGGGGACCTTGTGTGCACTGCAGGATTTTAATCCATGACGGTGTACTGTGTTGCTAATGGTTTTCTTTGAGACTGTGGTCCCAGCTCTCTTCAGGTCATTAACCAGGTCCTGCCGTGTAGTTCTGGGCTGATCCCTCACCTTCCTCATGATCATTGATGCCCCACGAGGTGAGATCTTGCATGGAGGGTGATTGACCGTCATCTTGAACTTCTTCAATTTTCTAATAATTGCGCCAACAGTTGTTGCCTTCTCATCAAGCTGCTTGCCTATTGTCCTGTAGCCCATCCCAGCCTTGTGCAGGTCTACAATTTTATCCCTGATGTCCTTACACAGCTCTCTGGTCTTGGCCATTGTGGAGAGGTTGGAGTCTGTTTGATTGAGTGTGTGGACAGGTGTCTTTTATACAGGTAACGAGATCAAACAGGTGCAGTTAATACAGGTAATGAGTGGAGAACAGGAGGGCTTCTTAAAGAAAAACTAACAGGTCTGTGAGAGCCGCAATTCTTACTGGTTGGTAGGTGATCAAATATTTATGTCATGCAATAAAATGCAAATTCATTACTTAAAAAGTAATAGATTCCGTCTCTCACAGTTGAAGTGTACCTATGATAAAAATTACAGACCTCTACATGCTTTGTAAGTAGGAAAACCTGCAAAATCGGCAGTGTATCAAATACTTGTTCTCCCCACAGTATATTTACCTATCACACTTTTCATCCTTCTACTAAATATACTTTCCTGCAACCCGTCTCACTCAATGTGGAACGGATTCTATTATTTACTCACCTTTATCTAAAATCCCCAGTTGAAACTAGCTAGCCAGCTAACTAGCTAACTAGCTACAGTGAGGGTAAAAAGTATTTGATCCCCTGCTGATTTTGTACGTTTGCCCGCTGACAAAGAAATGATCAGTCTATTTTTTTAATGGTAGGTTTATTTGAACAGTGAGAGACAGAATAACATTTTAAAAATCCAGAAAAACGCATGTCAAAAATGTTATAAATTGATTTGCATTTAAATGAGGGAAATAAGTATTTGACCCCTCTGCAAAACATGACTTAGTACTTGGTGGCAAAACCCTTGTTGGCAATCACAAAGGTCAGACGTTTCTTGTAGTTGGCCACCAGGTTTGCACACATCTCAGGAGGGATTTTGTCCCACTCCTCTTTGCAGATCTTCACCAAGTCATTAAGGTTTTGAGGCTGACGTTTGCCAACTCGAACCTTCAGCTCCCTCCACAGATTTTCTATGGGATTAAGGTCTGGAGACTGGCTAGGCCACTCCAGGACCTTAATGTGCTTCTTCTTGAGCCACTCCTTTGTTGCCATGGCTGTGTGTTTTGGGTCATTGTCATGCTGGAATACCCATCTGCGACCCATTTTCAATGCCCTGGTTGAGGCAAGGAGGTTCTTACCCAAGATTTGACGGTACATGGCCCCGTCCATCATCCCTTTGATGCAGTGAAGTTGTCCTGTCCCCTTAGCAGAAAAACACCCCCAAAGCATAATGTTTCCACCTCCATGTTTGACGGTGGGGATGGTGTTCTTGGGGTCATAGGCAGCATTCCTCCTCCTCCAAACATGGCGAGTTGAGTTGATGCCAAAGAGCTCCATTTTGGTCTCATCAGACCACAACACTTTCACCCAGTTCTTCTCTGAATCATTCAGATGTTCATTGGCAAACTTCAGACGGGCATGTATATGTGCTTTCTTGAGCAGGGGGACCTTGCGGGCGCTGCAGGATTTCAGTCCTTCGCGGTGTAGTGTTTTACCAATTGTTTTCTTGGTGACTATGGTCCCAGCTGCCTTGAGATCATTGACAAGATCCTCCCATGTAGTTCTGGGCTGATTCCTCACCGTTCTCATGATTATTGCAACTCCACGAGATGAGATCTTGCATGGAGCCCCAGGCCAAGGGATATTGACAGTTATTTTGTGTTTCTTCCATTTGCGAATAATCGCACCAGCTGTTGTCACCTTCTCACCAAGTTGCTTGGCGATGGTCTTGTAGCCCATTCCAGCCTTGTGTAGGTCTACAATCTTGTCCCTGACATCCTTGGAGAGCTGTTTGGTCTTGGCCATGGTGGAGAGTTTGGAATCTGATTGATTGATTGCTTCTGTGGACAGGTATCTTTTATACAGGTAACAAGCTGAGATTAGGAGCACTCACTTTAAGAGTGTGCTCCTAATCTCAGCTCGTTACCTGTATAAAAGACACCTGGGAGCCAGAAATCTTTCTGATTGAGAGGGGGTCAAATACTTATTTCGCTCATTAAAATGCAAATCAATTTATAATATTTTTGACATGCGTTTTTCTGGATTTTTTTGTTGTTATTCTGTCTCTCACTGTTCAAATAAACCTGCCATTAAAATTATAGACTGATAATTTCTTTGTCAGTGGGCAAACGTACAAAATCAGCAGGGGATCAAATACGTTTTTCCCTCACTGTACTTGCTATTAGCCACCGTTAGCGGTTAGCAGTTTTTCTGCCGGAATAACTGAATCACTGGACCTTAACACCGGATTGCAACCAGCTAGCCGCAACCGTATGGATGTCGAATGGATGATGCTGTAGGCTAATCACCACTGCCCCAGAAGCAAGCACCAGCTCGCCTCGAGCAGGCCCATATCCCGGCTATCTACCTCTCTGTCTACCGAACGGGAGTAGCCAGCTAACCAGCTAACTAACTACTTGCTATTAGCCACCGTTAGCGGGGTTTTTTTCACCATTGTCCGTGGACTGAACTACCTACCAGCCAGCTCTAGTCTGGACTATTATCGGCTGTCTGCACAGCGTGTTATCGACCCAGAACCTATCGGATTTTCTGCCGGAATCACTGAATCACTGGACAATCGCAACTAGCTAACTGCAACCAAATTAACGTTGTTGTTGGCTAATCAGCTTTGAGCTAGCCTTGAGTTAGACACATCTTCCGGCTATCTACCTCTCTGTCAACCGTACGTGATCTCCTAGAGTCGACACGGAGCCCCGCCGATCCATCACGACTGGTCTGCCGACGTAATCGTCTGTGGTTTCAACAGGCTTCCCGTTGCGACGACCACGAAGATCCATCTGCTAGCCCCGGCCGCTAGCACACGCAATTAACAGCCTTCCTCTTCCTGCTCGCCTGTGCTGTGGCACAAATTCGAACTGCTCTCGGACTCACATATTGCTGTTCACTGGACTTTATGATCACTCAGCTGCACAGCTGATGCCTGCTGGACTGTTCCTTTACACGGTACCCTGTCCTGTTTATCTGTTTAGCCTCGGCCCAAACTTTATCACCATTACCCGTTGTTGTCTTAGCTCTCTCTAATAACACCTGTGATTGCTTTATGCCTCTCTCCTATGTCAATATGCCTTGCCTATTGCTGTTCCAGTTAGTTTTTATTATACAACTTCACTGTAGAACCCCAAGTCCCTCTCAAACTGCCTCAAATAGTTCCTTTGTTCCACCCCCCATACATGCCGAGACCGGCTCAAACAGTGCCTCCAGTGATGCTATCTCTTTCATTGTTACCCAACACTTAGGTTTACCTCCACTGTACTCATATCCTTCCATGTCCTTGTCTGTACATAATGCCCTGAATCTATTCTACAACGCCCGGAAATCTGCCCCCTTTATTCTCTGTACCCAACGCACTAGAAGACCAGTTCTTAAAGCCTTTAGCCGTATCCTTATTCTAGTCCTCCTCTGTTCCTCTGGTGATGTAGAGGCTAACCCAGGCCCTGCAGCCCCCAGTATCACTCCTACTCCCTAGGACCTATCATTTGTTGACTTCTGTAACCATAAAAGCCTTGGTTTTCTGCACGTTAATATCAGAAGCCTCCTTCCTAAGTTTGAGTTATTCACTGTGTTAGCACACTCCGCCAACCCTGATGTTCTAGCAGTGTCTGAATCCTGGTTTAGGAAGGCCACCAAAAATTCTGAAATGTCCATCCCCAACTACAACATTTTCCGTCTAGATAGAACTGCCAAAGGGGGTGGAGTTGCAATCGACTGTAAAGATAGCCTGAAGAGCTCTATCATGCTATCCAGGTCTGTGCCCAAACAGTTTGAGCTTCTACTTCTAAAAATCCACCTTTCCAGAAATAAGTCTCTCACTGTTGCCGCTTGCTACAGACCCCCCTCAGCCCCCAGCTGTGCCCTGGACACCATATGTGAATTGATTGCCCCCCATTTATCCTCAGAGTTCGTACTGCTTGGTGACCTAAACTGGGATATGCTTAACACCCCGGCCATCCTACAATCCAAACTAGATGCCCCTCAATCTCACACAAATTATCAACAAACCTACCAGGTACAACCCTAAATCCGTAAACATGGGCACCCCTCATAGATATCATCCTGACTAACTTACCCTCTAAATACACCTCGCTGTCTTCAACCAGGATCTCAGCGATCACTGCCTTATTGCCTGCGTCCGTAACGGGTCCGCGGTCAAACGACCACCCCTCATCACTGTCAAACGCTCCCTAAAACACTTTAGCGAGCAGGCGTTCCTAATTGAACTGGCCCAGGTATCCTGGATGGATATCGATCTCATTCCGTCAGTAGAGGATGCCTGGTTGTTCTTTAAAAGTAATTTCCTCTCAATCTTAAATAAGCATGCCCCATTCAAAAAATACAGAACTAAGAACAGATATAGCCCCTGGTTCTCCTCAGACTTGACTGCCCTTGACCAGCACAAAAATATCCTGTGGCGTACTGCATTAGCATCGAATAGCCCCCGCGATATGCAACTTCTCAGGGAAGTTAGGAACCATTATACACAAGCAGTTAGGAAAGCAAAGGCTAGCTTTTTCAAACAGAAATTTGCATCGTGTAGCACTAACTCCAAAAAGTTTTGGGACACTGTAAAGTCCATGGAGAATAAGAGCACCTCCTCCCAGCTGCCCACTGCACTGAGGCTAGGAAACACTATCACCACCGATAAATCTACAATAATCGAATTTCAACAAGCATTTTGCTACGGCTGGCCATGCTTTCTAACTGGCTACCACTACCCCGGCCACCAGCTCTGCACCCTCCACAGCTGATGTTCTGAAAGAGCTGCAAAATCTGGACCCCTACAAATCATCTGGGCTAGACAATCTGGACCCTTTCTTTCTAAAATTTGCTGCCGAAATTGTCGCAACCTCTATTACTAGCCTGTTCAACCTGTCTTTTGTAACGTCTGAGATCCCCAGAGATTGGAAAGCTGCCGCGGTCATCCCCCTCTTCAAAGAGGGTGACACTCTAGATCCAAACTGTTACAGACCTATATCCATCCTGCCCTGCCTTTTGAACGTTTTTGAAAGCCAAGTTAACAAACAGATCACCGACCATTTAACCGCGATCGATAATAGACAGTACTGTGCAGCCGTCTTCATCGACCTGGCCAAGGCTTTCGACTCTGTCAACCACCGCATTCTTATTGGCAGACTAAATAGCCTTGGTTTCTCAAATGACTGCCTCGCCTGGTTCACCAACTACTTCTCAGATAGAGTTCAATATGTCAAATCGGAGGGCCTGTTGTCTGGACCTATGGCAGTCTCTATGGGGGTACCACAGGGTTCAATTCTTGGGCCAACACTTTTCTCAGTGTACAGTGGGGGGAAAAAGTATTTAGTCAGCCACCAATTGTGCAAGTTCTCCCACTTAAAAAGATGAGAGAGGCCTGTAATTTTCATCATAGGTACACATCAACTATGACAGACAAATTGAGAAGAAAAAAAATCCTGAAAATCACATTGTAGGATTTTTAATGAATTTATTTGCAAATTATGGTGGAAAATAAGTATTTGGTCACCTACAAACAAGCAAGGTTTCTGGCTCTCACAGACCTGTAACAACTTCTTTAAGAGGCTCCTCTGTCCTCCATTCGTTACCTGTATTAATGGCACCTGTTTGAACTTGTTATCAGTATAAAAGACACCTGTCCATAAACTCAAACAGTCACACTCCAAACTCCACTATGGCCAAGACCAAAGAGCTGTCAAAGGACACCAGAAACAAAATTGTAGACCTGCACCAGGCTGGGAAGACTGAATCTGCAATAGGTAAGCAGCTTGGTTTGAAGAAATCAACTGTGGGAGCAATTATTAGGAAATGCAAGACATACAAGACCACTGATAATCTCCCTCGATCTGGAGCTCCATCCAAGATCTCACCCCGTGGGGTCAAAATGATCACAAGAACGGTGAGCAAAAATCCCAGAACCACACGGGGGGACCTAGCGAATGACCTGCAGAGAGCTGGGACCAAAGTAACAAAGCCTACCATCAGTAACACACTACGCCGCCAGGGACTCAAATCCTGCAGTGCCAGATGTGTCCCCCTGCTTAAGCCAGTACATGTCCAGGCCTGTCTGAAGTTTACTAGAGTGCATTTGGATGATCCAGAAGAGGATTGGGAGAATGTCATATGGTCAGATGAAACCAAAATAGAACTTTTTGGTAAAAACTCAACTCGTCGTGTTTGGAGGACAAAGAATGCTGAGTTGCATCCAAAGAACACCATACCTACTGTGAAGCATGAGGGTGGAAACATCATGCTTTGGGGCTGTTTTTCTGCAAAGGGACCAGGACGACTGATCCGTGTAAAGGAAAGAATGAATGGGGCCATGTATCGTGAGATTTTGAGTGAAAACCTCCTTCCATCAGCAAGGGCATTGAAGATGAAACGTGGCTGGGTCTTTCAGCATGACAATGATCCCAAACACACCGCCCGGGCAACAAAGGAGTGGCTTCGTAAGAAGCATTTCAAGGTCCTGGAGTGGCCTAGCCAGTCTCCAGATCTCAACCCCATAGAAAATCTTTGGAGGGAGTTGAAAGTCTGTGTTGCCCAGCGACAGCCCCAAAACATCACTGCTCTAGAGGAGATCTGCATGGAGGAATGGACCAAAATACCAGCAACAGTGTGTGAAAACCTTGTGAAGACTTACAGAAAACGTTTGACCTGTGTCATTGCCAACAAAGGGTATATATCAAAGTATTGAGAAACTTTTGTTATTGACCAAATACTTATTTTCCACCATAATTTGCAAATAAATTCATTAAAATTCCTACAATGTGATTTTCTGGATTTTCTTTTCTCATTTTGTCTGTCATAGTTGACGTGTACCTATGATGAAAATCACAGGCCTCTCTCATCTTTTTAAGTGGGAGAACTTGCACAATTGGTGGCTGACTAAATCATTTTTTCCCCACTGTTTATCAATGATGTCGCTCTTGCTGCTGGTGACTCTCAGATCCACCTCTACGCAGACGACACCATTTTGTATACATCTGGCCCTTCATTGGACACTGTGTTAACAAACCTCCAAACGAGCTTCAATGCCATACAACACTCCTTCAGTAGCCTCCAACTGCTCTTAAACACTAGTAAAACTAAATGCATGCTCTTCAATCGAACGCTGCTGGCACCCGCCCACCTGACTAGAATCACTACTCTCGACGGGTCTGACCTAGGTGTCTGGTTAGACTGTAAATTCTCCTTCCAGAATCACATTAAGCATCTCCAATCCAAAGTTAAATCTAGAATGGGCTTCCTATTTTGCAACAAAGCCTCCTTCACTCATGCTGCCAAACATGCCCTCGTAAAACGGACTATCCTACCGATCCTTGACTTTGGCGATGTCATTTACAAAGTAGCCTCCAACACTCTACTCAGCAAATTGGATGTAGTCTATCACAGTGCCATCCGTTTTGTCACCAAAGCCCCATACACTACCCACAACTGTGACCTGTACGCTCTTGTTGGCTGGTCCTCACTACATATTCGTCGCCAAACCCACTGGCTCCAGGCCATCTATAAATCACTGCTAGGCAAATCCCCGCCTTATCTTAGCTCATTGGTCACCATAGCAACACCCACCCGTAGTATGCGCTCCAGCAGGTATATCTCACTGGTCATCCCCAAAGCCAACACCTCCTTTGGCCGCCATTCCTTCCAGTTCTCTGCTGCCAATGACTGGAACGAATTGCAAAAATCTCTGAAGCTGGAGACTCTTATGTCCCTCACTAACTTTAAGCATCAGTTGTCAGAGCACCTTACCGATCACTGCACCTGTACACAGCCCATCTGAAATTAGCCCACCCAACTAACTCATCCCCATATTGTTATTTATTTTGCTCATTTTCACCCCAGTATCTCTATTTGCACATCATCTCTTGCACATCTATCATTCCAGTGTTATTACGAAATTGTAATTATTTTGCACTATGGCCTATTTATTGCCTTACCTCCATAACTTGCTACATTTGCACACACTGTATATATATTTTCTGTTGTATTTTTGACTTTATGTTTTGTTTTACCCCATATGTAACTCTGTGTTGTTGTTTTTATCGCACTGCTTTGCTTTATCTTGGCCAGGTCGCAGTTGTAAATGAGAACTTGTTATCAACTGGCTTACCTGGTTAAATAAAGGTGAAATAAAATAAAATAAAATACATATTTATGCCAGATTTCCAAAAACACACTTTTGGTTCCCATGGTAATGAGTGGAGAGGAGAGCTGGCTAAGACAAAGACTTTGCAGGTGAGAGGTAGGAGGGCCAGAGAGCACAGTGCAGGTGGTGATGGGCCCAGCTGGGAATTCAACAAGCTGTATAGAGCCATAAGCAACCAAGAAAATGCTCATCCA
This sequence comes from Coregonus clupeaformis, assembly GCF_020615455.1. NCBI lineage: Eukaryota > Metazoa > Chordata > Actinopteri > Salmoniformes > Salmonidae > Coregonus > Coregonus clupeaformis. The sequence goes on from NC_059206.1 coordinate 59,168,071, forward strand.
GAGGCGGTGCTCCTAATGGCCGGTGATTTTAATGCAGGAAAACTGAAATCTGTTTTACCTCATTTCTACCAGCATGTCACCTGTGCAACTAAAGGGATAAAAACTCTAGATTACCTTTACCCCACACACAGAAACGCATACAAAGCTCTCCCCCTCTCTCCATTTGGCAAATTGGACCATAACTTTATCCTCCTGATTCCTGCTTACAAGCAAAAACTCAAACAGGAAGTACCAGTGATGCGCTCAATACGGAAGTGGTCCGATGAAGCGGATGCTAAGCTACAGGACTGTTTTGCTAGCACAGACTGGAATATGTTCTGGGATTCATCTGATGGCATTGAGGAGTTTACCACATCAGTCACCTGTTTCATTAGTAAGTGCATCGACTACGTTGTCTCCACAGTGACCATACGTACATATCCCAACTAGAAGCCATGGATTACAGGCAACATCCGAACTGAGCTAAAGGCTAGAGCTGCCACTTTCAAGGAGCCGGACACTAATCTGGACGCTTATAAGAAATCCCACTACGCCCTCTGACTAACCATCAAACAGGCAAAGCGTCAATACAGGACTAAGATCGAATCCTACTGCGCTGGCTCTGATGCTTGTCGGATGTGGCAGGGCTTGCAAACTATCACGGAATACAAAGGGAAACCCAGCCAAGAGCTGCCCAATGAATGACGCAAGCCTACCAAACGAGCTAAATGCCTTCTATGCTCAACTCGAAGCAAGCAACACTGAACCATGCGTGAGAGCACCAGCTTTTTCCGGACGACTGTATGACAATGCTCTCCTTAGCAGATGTGAGTAAGACTTTTAAACAAGTTAACATTCAAAAGGCCACAGGGCCAGATGGATTGCGCTGACAAGTGTCTTCACTTACATTTTCAACCTCTCTCTGACCCAGTCTGTAATACCTACATGTTTCAAGCAAACCACCATAATCCCTGTGCCTAAGAACGCCAAGGTGACCCGTAGCACACATATCTGTAGCCATGAAATGCTTTGAAAGGCTGGTCATAGCTTACATCAACACCATCATCCCAGAAACCCTGGACCCACTCCAATTCCCATACCGCCCCAACAGATCCCTAGATGACACAATCTCTATTGCACTCCACACTGCCCTTCCCCACCTGGACAAAAGGAACACCTATGTGAGAATGCTGTTCATTGACTACAGCTCGGCGTTCAACACCATAGTGCCCTCCAAGCTCATCACTAAGCTAAGGACCCTGGGACTGAACACCTCCCTCTGCAACTGGATCCTGGACTTCCTGATGGGCCGCCCCCAGCTGGTGAGGGTAGGCAACAACACGTCCGCCACGCTGACCCTCAACACGGGGGCCCCTCAGGGGTGTGTCCTCAGTCCCCTCCTGTACTCCCAGTTCACCCATGACCGTGTGGCCATGCATGACTCCAACATCATCATTAAGTTTGCTGACGGCACGACGGTGGTAGGCCTGATCACCGACAACGATGATGCAGCCTATAGGGAGGAGGTCAGAGACCTAGTAGTGTGGTGCCAGGACAACAACCTCTCCCTCAACGTGGGCACGACAAAAGAGCTTATCATGGACCACAGGAAACAGAGGGCCGAACATGCCCCCATTCACATCGACAGGGCTGTGGTAGAGTGGATCAAGAGCTTCAAGTTCCTCGTTGGCCACATCACTAAGGACCTATCATGGTCCAAACACACCAACACAGTCATAAAGAGGGCATGACAATGCCTCTTCCCCCTCTGGGAGGCTGAAATGATTTGGCATGGGCCCAGATCCTCAAAAAGTTCTACAGCTGCACCACTGAGAGCATCTTGATTGGCTGCATCACTGCCTGGTATGGCAACTGCTCAGCATCCGACCGCAAGCCGCTACAGATGGTAATGCATACAGCCAAGTACATCACTGGGGCTGAAATCCCTGCCATCCAGGACCTCTATACCAGGCGGTGTTAGAAGATAGGCCCTAAAAAATGTCAAAGACTCCAACCACCCAAGTCATAGACTGTTCTCTCTGCTACCGCACGGCAAGCGGTACCAGAGCACCAAGTCTGTGACCAAAAGACACCTGAACTTCTTCTATCCCCAAGCCATAAGACTACTGAACAGTTTATCAAATGTCTACCCGGAACATTTACATAATTTCTTTATCGTTTTGCACTGACTCATTGCACTGGCTCTATGCACACTGACACACTTTCTTTCTTTTTTTTAACCTTTATTTAACTAGGCAAGTAAGTTAAGAACAAATTCTTATTTACAATGACGGCCTACACCGGCCAAACCCGGACGACACTGGGCCAATTGTGCACCGCCCTATGGGACTCCCAATCACGGACGGTTGTGATACAGCCTGGAATCAAACCAGGGGGTCTGTAGTGATGCCTCAAGCACTGAGATGCAGTGCCTTAGACCACTGCGCCACTCAGGTTATTATATATCCTGATTACCTAGTCACTTTTACCTCTACCTACATGTACATCCTGTATCACCTCAATTACCTCAACTACCTCATACCCTGCACATTGACTCGGTACTGATACTCCTTGTATATAGCCTCGTTATTGTTTTTATTTTGTTACTATTTCCTTTTTTATTTAGCAAATATTTGTCTTACTTTTTAACTCTGCACTGTTGGGAATGGGCTCGTAAGTAAGCGTTTCACTGTAAAGTCTACACCTGTTGTATTCGGCGCATGTACATAAATACATTCGATTTGATTTGAAGGTTGTATAAAGATCTTGGTTGCGAGTTCTGGGCAGGGACGACGGCTTGATGTAAAGGCAGTCTGAGTGGAAGAGAAGGCACGGCGGCTGCCTCCTGCACCGAACCAGTCTGATTGGTGAAGACAGGACCTGTCTGTTGTTATAGGGTTAGAGACTGTGAGGGCCTGGGAGTTCAGAGTCGATTGGCTGGATTTACTGGAGGGTCCCTCGATCTGTACTCCATCACACAGAACAACATATAAATTACATGTGTCATCTAGAACATAGCTATATGCCATCTATGGCATTTACTGTATCAAACCATCATCTATCCCTAAGTGTCTGTGTAACTGAAAGACAGGGATTCACAGGCACTAAGGGACTAGCAAGTAGACCACTCACACAACCACAGCTAATCCCTCTTGGCTACAGTGGAGTGAATTAAGTATTGTGGAGAAGCCTTGAAACGAAAAAAGAAAGAAGAGAAAACTGACCTTTATAGGACTTTAAACTGATCATTGCTCTGGAGAGAGAAGAATGGTGGCGTGGGGGGGGGGGGGCGGGCGCAGCCTACACACACACGCACGTGTGCAGGTGCACACACACAGACACACACACCTTTGTCTATCTGATAGGGCTAGCATACTGGGGGAGTGAGCCCTGGGACAGGGCTGACCTTTAGGAAAGATACATTAAAGTGAGAACCCTAGCTCCTACTGATATCAGCCAGTAAAAAGACACCACGCTTCTTACGTCACACACTAGACCAATCAAATACAAAGCAACCCCAAAAAAGCACAAGGACTGTCCGAAAGATACATATGGAACACTGATGTGCCCCTGCCTCCAGAGATATCCTCCTGTGGAATTACCGCAATGATCAACCCCTGAGATCTTGGCAATGGTGATTCTTCAGCTTAATTTTAACTACAACAGATACTCCCTCAAAAGATTCAACTCAACTTACTCCATAGAAATGAATGATAAATTGATTCAATATTCGATACATGAAATACCATAACAAACAAGTCTCCAGGAGCAACATATTTTCTTAATTTATTCAAAAAAGCTAGATACACCTTATTAAATTACCACTAGGCCCCAAAATGTGCAAATTGCATTACACCAGTTAACGTGGGCACACACCATCATTTCCCAGCACCTAGCAGCTGGAACCCATTTCCGGCTAAACATCCTCACTGATTCTCCTCTCCTTCTCCCATTTGTAGCTGGAGCAAATTCCCTCCCCTCCTTACCTACTCCACAACCCTCCCTTCTGCAGCTCTCTACAGCACTGAATAACCTCCATTACCTGTGGGCAAAACTGAATTAGAGAATAACCAATGACAGCCGAGCGCAGCCGCCTCTGTTCAGATAAACAAGGAGAAACAGTGTGTGTGATGACTTGTCCAGAGTCAATTAAATCATCAGAGCTGTAGCCTAGCCGCCTACCTAGTAGTGGGAGTGTGGAGGAGCAGACACAGCCAGATGTTAGGTTAAGTTGGAGCTAATTTAATTAATGAGTTGGATGCTGTTCTTTTCATTACCAAGCCTAGTTAAACGTACAAGGGCATAACAATACGACAACTGGGAAAGGATATTAACACAGATTCACAGTTCTCACCAGACTAAGATAATGTCCAGCTAAGCGTAATGCGTACTACTGCTTCTCTCTTCCTCCTCTCTTTCTCTCTAGCTGTCTCTGTTCTTTCTCTCGCTCTCTCCCACTCTCTCCCAGCGTCAGGCTTCCTTCATTCCAACCTACAGTATTTCTATTTAGTTTCCCTCTCTTTTATGCCTCTTACTCTTTGTCTACCTCTTTCCTCCCTAATGTATTTCTCTTTTTATCTTCCTTAGTCCATCTTCTTCCCTCTCACCCTCAACCAATATCTCTCTCTCTCCTCCCTCTTTCTTTCCCCTTTAACTTTTTTCTCTGCTAAAACATAGAGCAGTAAGCAGTGCTGATCTGAGAGAGAAAGTGATCTGAGATTGCTTTAATTCCAAACCAACTAGGCCATCCCAGGCCATAGATGGGCCAACCAAGCTATACTAAGTGATATAACAGACCAGGCGTACCTGGGTATATATTAGTGTGTAGTGTCATGGTGCCTGAATACAACATTGAACATATCCTCATTCCACTGATCACCTGAAAAAATCTTTGTCTATCTACTGCACTAGATATGGTTAGAACTGTATATCTAGGATATGGAGGGTTGTGAGGGTTAAAAACCATTTCACTACTGTTGAGGGGAGGCCTCCTGTAGCTCAGTTGGTAGAGCATGGCGCTTGCAACACCAGGGTTGTGGGTTCGATTCCCACTGGGGGCCAGTATGAAAAATGTGTGCACTCGCTCTGGATAAGAGCGTTTGCTAAATGACAAAAATTGGAGAAGTTGAGTATTACTTAGTATTTTAACTTTGAGTGGATGTTATGGAGTTGTCCTTAATGGAGGAGACGCTGTGTGTCACCAATTCCCCCCACTCCCCCATACAATCAGCTTGATTTACCCAAGGTACTGCATCGTACTACTGCACCGTACTTTACTGTAAGCCTATGACAAACACAGGCTACCTATCCCTATGCTGGTTATAGATAGCAACATCTTCAAGCGACTTTGGGTCATTGAAAAGCGCTATTTAAGTCCTGTGTATTATTATTATTATTATTATTATTATTATTATTAATAATAATAACAACATATCCTGATCTCTTTTTCATTTATATTACATTTTAGTCATTTGGCAGACGCTCTTATCCAGAGCGACTTACAGTTAGTGAGTGCATACATTTTCATACTGGTTTTCAAGCAGGTTTGCTTGAAAGTATTTCACTGAAGCAGTGGATACATGTCGATGGCTATACTGATTATATGGGGGTGTAAAGGGCGGGGGGGGTCAGAAGTGAAGAAGGAGAGAGGAGAGGGTAAAAGGAAAGAGGAGTGGGAAGAAGTGGGAGGAGAGGGGTTTCTGTGATTGCCTGAAGCCCATTTCTCCCTCTCCCTTCATCCAGCCAGAGAAGACAGGAGAGATAGATGCATCATCTCAATGTTCTCTTATCTAGCCCTCTCTCTCCACTTCTTTCTTTTCATTTCTTCTTTCACCCCTGCCTTTATTAAATTCTAAAGCAGGCTGAAGACTGACAGAGATTGGCAGCAGCGCAGTGGATGAACACCAGCATAAAAAAAATGAGAGGAGGCTCAAACTGGGAACAGTTCACATCCTCACAACCTTACTGCAGATCAAGAGTAGTCGTACAGGCTGGATGTCCGAGCTTGAAGGCCAAGGCAGGAGACAACTGTCTACACAGTCAATGAAAGAGAAACATGATGGACTGACACATCAAATCAAATCAAATTATATTTGTCACATGCGCCGAATACAACAGTGAAATGCAACACCTTACAGTGAAATGCTTACATACAAGGCCTAACCAACAATGCAGTTTTAAGAGAAATAAGTGTTAAGTAAACAATAGATAAGTAAAAAATTAAAGCAGTAAAAGCAGTAAAATAACAGCAAGCTTCACTGAGCTCTGCGGTCTGTTATTGGGAAGCCTGAACTTTCACCTTGTATGGGGTCTAAGAAATTAACTGTGACTTCGGAGTGGCATGTACTGTAGATTAGCCTTATGAAATTACAATCACTGACATTCGGAAAAATACTGTACATGGTGGTGGAGAAAGCAATGTGTATTTAGTTGATCTAAAACGAAAGGTAAAGGAAATCATAGTAGCTCAATAAGATGAATCACAGGGATAGAATAGCATCATGGCATTTCAGAGTAGGATATCAAATACCACCGTGTCATAAGTGGTGGCAGGTTTAAAAAGCACAGCGGGGTGGACAAACAAAGACTAGAGCTCAGTGGAGCAAAACATGTGAAGGAAGCAAGACATTTTGCCTGCTTCAGGGGGAGCTGACAATAATGAAAATTATGTCAGCTATTCAATAAAATTTAGCATTTAAATGTATCACCCATGTGAGGTTCTCAAAGTCAAGTGCAGGGCTCTTGCTGCGTCCAACTTCAGTGCTGCATCTCATATGACTACACGTTGCCAGATTTGGATGGGCTCTTCAAATTAGCTGAAACTGCACTTGTGAAAGTACAATAAACACTGACAAAAATTGAGACTGGCAAGGGATTGGCTATGAGAAAATTGTCTGCATAGAAACAGAGTAAGTAATTAAATGAAGAAGGACAGGGGAGCGAGCATCTGATCTTGTAAACATTAAAACACGCGGCTACACTAACCTCTATGTGCTACTTGGCAAGCTTATAAAATGCCATTGTAAAAAAGAAAAAGAAACTATTGTTTTAACAATTGATTTTCCCATTATCAAGTGTAATGAATCATGTCCTTTTGGTTAGAGCCAACCCAATAGTGCACAACTGTTGCAGAGGACAAAAAGGTATTGAAAACTTTCAGAGAAACTATTTTATCCAAATATGCTATGTCTCTCAGCCAATTGCACACAAATCATCATCCAAAGACTACATCATAAGTACATTTCTGTCAGCAGTAATCATTGAGCTACGTATATATGAACTAGAGACCCAGCTAACAATTCTAGGGAGAGATTTTTTTTTTAATGTTACCTGTAATGTTACCCTAATGTTTGAGTGTCCAGTTTTCTGTTAGTTAGGGGAACATTCAATATATGTTAGCAAAAACCTTCTGAGAACTGTTTTGCATGTTTTGCTGTTAAAGTTATGAGAACATTCCCTTAATGTCAAGCAGAACGTATCTAGAACGTGGTTAGAATGTTCTCAGAATATACATTCATTTTCTAGGCACGTTTCATGGGACATTGCAAGAACATTCATGTGTCCAGTATTCTGAAGATTAGGTGAATCATCAATGTCACATCAAACATAAACAGAACATAATGTTCTAGACATGTTTCATGGGAACGTTGCAAGAACATTTATGTGTATCAGTTGTCTGGGCGTCACCTGATGGTCCCAAAGAAACTTTCTCAAAAACAGTAATAAATGTAATTACAAGTCACGCCTTGTCACTGTTGCCGAGCCTATTAAGGCCGTGATTGGTGAACCACTGATCCATTCACATCTCTTTTTGTCTTTTGGCAAGGTTAGGGATACTCACACATAGTGCTTTCGAACACATTGCTAAGAATATGAGAGTAGGGTGACTCCCCTAGCAGGGAACCCAGGCCATCAGCACCAATGACAAACACCCTAATCACTGTCCCAATAGGGGATATCTTTATGACATGTGCTTATTGGGCTAGTATAGTTAGATTAAAACACACTGTTTTGCAATGAAGGTCTACAGTACCCTCAACAGCACTCTGTAGGGTAGCTCCATGGTGTAGCCGGAGGACAGCTAGCTTCCGTCCTCCTATGGGTACATTGACTTCAATACAAAACCTAGGAGGCTCATGGTTCTCACCCCCTTCCATAAACTTACACAGTAATTATGACAACTTCTGGAGGATGTCTTCCAACCTATCAGAGCTCTTGCAGCATGAACTGACATGTTGTCCACCCAATCAAAGGACCAGAGAATGACTCTAGTACTGAAAGCATAAACTACAGCTAGCTAGCACTGCAGTGCATACAATGTAGTGAGTAGTTGACTCAAAGAGAGAGAAAGACAATAGTTACAGTTTTTGAAAAAATGAATTTCTTCAAAAATTATTTTGCCTCGTCACATACAGGTGATGTGTTGTGCATTGAAGTCCACAAGCGATGGGAAAGGTGAGAGGAGAGCGCGTAGATGCGAGAAGGAATACAACATGGCTGCTATGAAAGTGAACTGTGTTTACGTGGGATCAGGGGTGCAGTCATTCCGCCGATTCTGTTAAAAAAAACAATTTCTTAAACGTAAGCAAACGGAACGAAACGGAGATAAACATACCTGAATTTGTCCAATAGAAACTCTCGTTTGCAACTTTTGGACTAATGATTACACCCTAGATCAGCTAGATGCAGGCAAGAGTGTGCAAGGTGGTATTGAATGTGTCACTGTCTGTCAATGTGTAACTGTCTGTCACCTCAATCTCAGCTCTGTTAAATACACTCAAGAAAATATTTTATTGGTCATAGTGATTCAGGAGTATCATTAATACAGGTTAATATGCCCCACCTGTCACACCCTGATCTGTTTCATCTGTCTTGTGCTTGTCTCCACCCCCCACCAGGTGTCTCCTATTTTTCCCCATTATCCCCTGTGTATTTATACCTGCATTTTCTGTTTGTCTGTTGCCAGTTCACCTTGTCTCGTCAAGTCGTCCCAGCGTGTTTTCCTTGTGTTACCTTCTCTCTAGTTTTGTTTTCTAGTCTTCCCAGTTCTGACCTTTCTGCCTGCCCTGAGCCTGCCGATCTGTCCCTTGTTGACTCTGCCTTGGATTACGAACCTCTGCTTGCCCTCAACCTGCCCTTTTCCCTGACCATTTGTGATAGTAAATATTCTGAGAACCGAACCATCCGCCTCCTGTGTCTGCATCTGGGTCATATCCTGAGTCGTGATAGTATGAACTGGCCTTGACTGGCCCAGCAGACTCAGACAAGCTCCACAACGATGTCTCCCTGCAAGGAGCCACCATTGGAAGACACGAGGAGCTACTTCAGAACCTTATGGAGGGACTCCATACCTTGGAGGAATGCCATGACAATATGTTCAACTCATTACTGGAGCAAGCCACAACGGAAACCTCCCGGGCGCTCAGTAACCTCGCTACTAGCGATGCTTCTCCCCAGCCTACCCCGGCATTCCGAGAACCCCGCTTTCCTCCTCTGGAGCGCTATGCTGGAGATCCTGGAACCTGCATGGCGTTTCTCTCCCAGTGCTCCCTCATCATTGAGCTACAGCCCTCTTCATTTCCTTCGGATCGGTCGAAGATATCGTATCTTATAACTCTGATGTCTGGAAGGGCGCTCGCCTGGGCTACGGCGGTGTAGGATCAATAAACCGCCGTTTGCCTTAGTCTGGAGGATTTCGTGACGGAGGTAAGGAAGGTGTTCGATTCCCCGGTGTCCGGGAGAGAGACGGCTTGGAAGCTACTTCGTCTGTGTCAAGACTTCCACAGTGTGGCAGACTACGTGGTAGACTTTCGCACGCTGGCTACTGAGAGTGCCTGGAACCCGGAGTCCCTGTTTGACACCTTCCTTCATGGAGTTACCCAGGGACCTCGACTCCCTCATAGCCTTGACTATAAGGATCGATGGGCACCTACAGGAACGCAGGAAGGAGAGGAGGTCTGTTCTCAGCCACACTCGCTCATCCACGGTTTCTCCCTCGCCTCCGAAGAACCCCGGAAGTCCCCGACGCCTGCATTCCCGAGAGATTCCGAAATCACCCAAGCCCCCTTGGGGATCATCGGGGACTGGAGACTCGTCTCCTACTGAGCCCATGGAACTGGGCAGGGCTAGATTGTCTCCTAGTGAACGTTTACGCAGGCTAAGCTCCAACAGTTGCCTGTATTGTGGTACTACAGGATGTTACATATCCACCTGTCCAGTAAAAGAGGCTCATCAGAAGGTAAGGTTACGCTGGTGGGCCATACAGGGAGTCTCCAAACTCCCATTACTCATACTCCTTTCCACGCTATCCTGCTGTGGTGTAACCAATCAAAATCTCTCTGGGTGCTCATTGACTCTGGGGCTGATGAGAGCTTCATGGACGCTACCCTGGCATCTGAGCTGGGTATCTCTACTCAACTCCTCTCCATTCCGATGGACGCCCGCGCTTTGGACGGATGCTCCATTGGCAGGGTCACTCACAGTACGGTTCCCATTAACCTGCGAGTGTCGGGTAATCACTCTTCATACAGTTTCTACTAATTTAATCTCCTCAGACACCTGCGATTTTGGGATTTTTATGGCTCCAGAGGCACAACCCCCTGATATACTGGGCTACTGGTTCTATCCTGGGTAGGAGTGCGTTCTGCCACACACATTGCCTTAAGGCAGCCTGCCCTGGGACATCCTTCTGCGGGCTTGGGAAAAGCCCCGGATCTCTCCACCATTCCCGCGGAGTACCAGGACCTCCAGGAGGTTTTCAACAAGGCTCGCGCCACATCCCTTCCTCCGCATCGACCCTACGATTGCGCTATTGACCTCCTTGCAGGCACCACACCACCTCTGGGGCGGCTTTATTCCCTGTCTGGCCCGGAGACCAAGACCATGGAGTCATACATTGAGGACTCTCTAGCTGCCGGGATCATGCGTCCTTCTGCCTCCTCTGCCGGCGCAGGGTTTTTCTTTGTGGAAAAGAAGGACAAAACCCTGCGACCGTGAATCGACTACTGGGGCCTTAATGACATCGCTGTAAAGAATCGTTACCCGCTACCACTCCTTTCATCGGCTTTCGAGCCTCTCCAGGGGGCGACCATCTTTTCGAAGTTGGTCCTTCGGAACACCTACCACCTGGTTTGGATACGGGAAGGAGACGAGTGGAAGACAGCCTTCAACACGGCTAGCGGACACTACGAGTACCTGGTTATGCCGTTTGGTCTGACCAACGCTCCCGCAGTGTTCCAGGCCCTGGTCAACAATGTGCTCCGTGACATGTTGAACCGGTTTGTATTTGTCTATCTCAACGACATCCTTGTCTTTTCCCGGTCGGCTCAAGAGCATGTTCTCCATGTCCTCCTAGAGAACCAGCTGTTTGTTAATGCGAAGAAATGTGAGTTCCATCGTTCCACTATCTCCTTTCTGGGATACGTCATTGCTGCAGGGAACATTCAGATGGATCCTGACAAGGTGAGAGTGGTGGTGGATTGGCCCAACCCACATCCAGAGTGCAGCAGCAACGTTCCCTGGGATTTGCTCATTTCTACCGCCGCTTTATTTGGGGCTACAGCACCCTGGCTTCCCCACTCTCTGCGCTCACCTCTCACAAGGCTAACACGATGTTCGTCCCAGATTTGGCCCGGTCCCTGGTCCTGGAATGGGCCCATTCCTCTAAACTCACCTGTCACCCCAGCTCCCGTCAGACCCTGGCTTTCATCCGCCAACGTTTTTGATAGTCCACCATGGTTCCAGTCATCTTCACATTCATCGCCGCCTGCACGGTGTGCACAGAGAACAAGACTCCACGGCAAGCTCCGGCTGGCCTCCTTCAACCACTCCCTGTTCCTCATTGTCCCTGGTCCCATATATCCCTGGACTTTGTCACTGGTCTCCCTCTGTCAGATGGCAACATCACCATCCTTACTGTGGTGGATACGTTTTCCAAAGCTGCACATTTCATTCCCCTTCCCAAGTTACACTCAGCCAAGGAGACAGCCCAGTTTATGGTGCAGCACGTCTTCCGGATCCATGGACCTCCGGTCGACATGGTCTCCGATCGGGGTCCTCAGTTCTCGTCCAGGTTCTGGAAGGCATTCTGCACCCTCATTGGGTCATCTGCCATTCTGTCCTCAGGGATTCATCCCCAGTCTAACCAATCAGAGCGAGCCAATCAGGACCTGGAGACTACTCTTCACTGCCTCATCTCTGCCAACCCCACCACCTGGAGCCAGCAACTTGTGTAGGTGGAGTACACACGCAACTCCCTTCCCTCCTCGGCCACTGGATTCTCGCCCTTCGAGTGTTCCTTGGTTTACCAGCCCCCGCTCTTTCCTGAGCAAGAGGAAGAGGTCAGCATACCCTCGGCCCAGATGTTCGTCCGCCGCTGTCGGTGTACCTGGAAGAGAGTCCGGTCCGCTCTTCTTAAGACCACCTCCAGGTATCGGCGACAGGTGGATCACCACCGGACCCCGGCCTTCTCTCTAGTTTTGTTTTCTAGTCTTCCCGGTTCCAACCTTTCTGCCTGCCCTGACCCAGGGCCTGCCGTTCTGTCCCTTGTTGACTCTGCCTCGGAATACGAACCTCTGCTTGGCCTCGACCTGCCCTTTTGCCTGAACCTTTTTGATAATAGATATTCTGAGAACTGAACCATCCGCCTCCTGTGTCTGCATCTGGGTCATATCCTGAGTTGTGATACCACCAACATTAGACAACTATATAGAAACCCTTCAATAGCTTATAAAAAAATGATGAGAATAGGCAGATTAACTGATACCTGACAGGGACATGGTGGCGTTGCAGGAAGATCGGAGTACCATGAACCAAGAGTTTGTAAGTTCAAATCCCAGGTGAGGACATGTTGAATAATAATTATTGTATAAATGAACATGCACAATGTAATCATGTATGTTGAAAACATTATGTTAAAAGCACTGTGTGTATGTGTGTGAAAATCCCTTGCCAACAGACAAAGAGCTAAGAATGGATCAGTGGTTCACCAAACAGGGCCTTGATAGGCTCGGCAACAGTAACAAAACTTGATGTGTAATACATTTTTCTTCGGACACAAATGTTCTTGCAACGTTCCCATGAAACGTGTCTAGAACATTAATATATTATGTTCTGAGAACATGGCAACCATGTTTAGTGGAACGTTGATGTAATATTCTCCTAACCCACAAACAACTGGACACATGAATGTTCTTGCAATGTTCTCATTTAACGTGCCTAGAACATTAATATATTATATTCTAATGAGACTCTTAAGGTAACATTCTCTAAAGTTGTGGGAACGTTTGTTGTTTGCTGGCGACAGCGTCCAAGATGGACCCCTATTGTTTTCAACGTAACGTACTCACGTTTGCATATGCTATTTCGAGGTGGTTGCCATCTTTATAGATCCGGTTTTACAGAGCCCATAACGCCTGCGCACTAGCACTCAGTGCACACTGGAGCAGTGACGATATCATCACATCATCCAGAAACATGACAGATATTGGATTAATATAAAATGTTAATATCTTCGGCTGTGAGGGATTATAAAACAAATTGGGCCTTGAAGAAAATTACTTGAATAATTCAATGGATATTTTTGGCACAAAGGTATTTTTAGGAATCTTCTAACTGGACTTCTCTATGGGGCTATCTATGGTAACTTTTGGACTCGACTTCAGCTAAACTGCAATACCAAATGTGTCCTCTGAGCACAGTGGAAAGCGTGCGTCTAAACCGGAACCCTGGGATATTAATGGTTAACTTTGCATAACATTCACGGAGAAGGAGAGATTCGAATAACTGGAAACTCTCAACAAAGACATGGGTGAGAAAATCGGACAGGGAGGTGACTGAGAGAATGTATGTTAAAGAAGGAGAATAAAAGTAAAATAAATATAGTGTGTGGGAGAAAACGAGGCTGCAAATATGAAAGGAGGTCAATAAGATGATGACACTAAGGGCTGGGCCTGTGCAACACAGCTCAGTGACTCTCCACTACAGTATAACCCAACCAGCCCCTTAGCCATGGGATGAGTGCTACTAGCTAAATCTGTATGATAGAAAAACAGTCTTGTAACCTACATGTAACATTCTGATCCTCACTGGAGTTAGAGTTAGGATAAATGTACATCTGCACAAAAACAACACGCATTTTAAAATGTGTGTCAATGTGGTGTTTTTCGCTTAGGATCACCAAACCATATTTGTGCAACTGTATGCCAAGGGACTAAAAACTTCCCTTTTTCATGCGCTTACTGGGTTTTAAAGACTATAGGCCAGCAAATCACCCAAATTAATGATGTCCTATCATATCCTGGCAGCCAGATGCAGGAGCCCAATGGTCACTAGTTGCACAGTCCCTTCGTCTTTTAAACCAGGGGATGGGGAAAAACACACCATGCAGACGGCTCTGTTCCCATAAGTCCTCCCTGACCTGACGGTGGGTCCAGGGGGACCAGAATTAGTCTTTATATGGAATCTGCTGGGCTAGGATGGATCATCCCAGAGTGATGCGATATTTGGACGGGAGCTGGAGGGGGACTAGTGGGATTATCACAAGATGTGCTGGGCCAGATTAGGGAGAGGCCGTAAACCTGATGGAGAATGGGTTACAGATTAACACTGCTGGTCAGTCAGTCTAGACTCAACGCAACTCCAATAGGCTACAGAGAATAATAACACCTCTACTGTATACAATAGATTAGATACATCATGCACTCTCAGATTAGATCCTTCTAACTGTCCTAGTCTCAATAAATACTATAGACAAATAAATTCCACTAACGTTAGGATGAGGTTGTATGTTTCTGCTAGAGCCACATAAAACAAATATAAAAAAATATGTATTGTCACATACACCGGATAGGTGCAGTGAAATGTGTTGTTTTACAACAGTCACCATAATGTGAAGGTGATGGATCACTTTGATCTGACTTCGACAAAGGTAATATTTGATTTAGACGTAACGCTACTGTTGATAATGCTAGACATACAGTACATGACACGTACACACATACACACATGGATGCACTCAACCGCACACAGACACAAACATGCACATTAATTATTTAAACATACCATCTGACATAAACATCTATGTAGGAACATCAGTCATACACTGAATCTGAATGCACTGCTTTATCCATTATTTACCGAAACATATCAGATTTCTCAGCCAGAACTTTACTTGAAAACTTGTGTCAAATGGCAAATGTAAAACACTCTCAAAAGCTAAACGAACTGCACACATGTTAAAGAGAGGAAGAACAAAACAATCAGAACTACCATACATATGCAAATAACATTAATTTGAAGTCATTTTTGCGACAATTAATCTTTGGCAATCACTGAAACATTATAATCAGAATCGTTACAAATGGTTGATTATTCATTATGTCCTGTAATTAGATCATAAATTGTATGGATATACTAAGTGAGGCTTTTGAAGGAGATCACACGCTGGGGACAAATAGAAAAGCCAGCTAAGGACGGATGACGATTAAATATGAGTATTATTAATTGCACACACGGACCAGGGCCTGATGGGGATATGTATACCTCTGCAAGATCTCCATAGAGAGAAATTAATCTGATTGATCCATTGTTGTATTCACACATGTACAAGTCTGTATTAATACGGATTTGTGAATTGGAAATGTGTGTCACGACTTCCGCCGAGGCTGCCCCCTCCTGGTTCGGGCAGGCTTCGGCGTTCGTCGTCACCGGAGTACTAGCTACTGCCGATCCCATTCTCATCACTCCACTTGTCATGTCTTGTCAATCACACACACCTGGTGCTCATTCCCCTAATTAGTATGTGTATAAGTGTTCCCTCTGTTCCCCTTGTCTTTGTAAGTGATTGTTTGTTGTGAGAGCGTGTAGATCGGTGGAGCTACTATTCACTGTGTTTATGCCAAGGTGGATGTTTTCCCTTGTAATAGTTTCGTTTGACGCTTAAAAAATGTAAACGGAATAAACTCTGGACTTCGGTATTTTACCTCCTGCGCCTGACTCCTTCATTCACACCTCGTCACAATGTGTGAGAATTCCAAGGGCATAATTCCCAATGCTGCTATGAACACCACTTTATCTTAGTTCCCTTTTTACCATTTCTGATAGGGCTGAAAACGAACGTTTAGTAACAAGTAGATGGAGATAACAATGGCAGAACCAGGAAGTACCGGCTCAAAGCACTTCAAAGTTCTCCACTTCTGTCCATATAAAATAAAATCTAAATAAAATCTAACGTATTTGTCACATACACATGGTTAGCAAATGTTATTGCGAGTGTAGCGAAATGCTTGTGCTTCTACTTCCGACAGTGCAGTAATATTGAGCAAGTAATATCTAACAGTTCCACTACAAATATCTAATACACACAAATCTAAGTAAAGGAATGGAATAAGAATATAAAAATATATGGATGAGCAATGTCATTGTCAGAGAGGCATAGGCTAAGATGCAATAGATAGTATAGAATACTCTATATTTAAGATGGGTAATGCAAGATATGTAAACATTATTACGATAGTATAGAATATAGTACAGTGGCTTGCGAAAGTATTCACTCCCCTTGGCATTTTTTCCTATTTTGTTGCCTTACAACCTGGAATTAAAATGGATTTTTTGGGGGTTTGTATCATTTGATTTACACAACATGCCTACCACTTTGAAGATGCAAAATATTTTTTCTTGTGAAACAAACAAGAAATAAGACAAAAAACAGAAAACTTGAGCGTGCATAACTATTCACCCCCCAAAGTCAATAGTTTGCAGAGCCACCTTTTGCAGCAAATACAGCTGCAAGTCTCTTGAGGTATATCTCTATAAGCTTGGCACATCTAGCCACTGGGATTTTTGCCCATTCTTCAAGGAAAAACTGCTCCAGCTCCTTCAAGTTGGATGGGTTCCGCTGGTGTACAGCAATCTTTAAGTCATACCACAGATTCTCAATTGGATTGAGGTCTGGGCTTTGACTAGGTCATTCCAAGACATCTAAATGTTTCCCCTTAAACCACTCAAGTGTTGCTTTAGCAGTATGCTTAGGGTCATTGTCCTGCTGGAAGGTGAACCTCCGTCCCAGTCTCAAATCTCTGGTAGACTGAAACAGGTTTCCCTCAAGAATTTCCCTCTATTTAGCGCCATCCATCATTCCTTCAATTCTGACCAGTTTCCCAGTCCCTGCCGACGAAAAACATCCCCACAGCATGATGCTGCCACCACCATGCTTCACTGTGGGGATGGTGTTCTCGGTTTGATGAGAGGTGTTGGGTTTGCGCCAGACATAGCGTTTTCCAAAAACCTCAATTTTAGTCTCATCTGACCAGAGAACCTTCTTCCATATGTTTGGGGAGTCTCCCACATGACTTTTGGCGAAATGTGTTTGCTTATTTTTTTCTTTCAGCAATGTCTTTTTTCTGGCCACTCTTCCATATAGCCCAGCTCTGTGGTGTGTACGGCTTAAAGTGGTCCTATGAACAGATACACCAATCTCTGCTGTGGAGCTTTGCAGCTCCTTCAGGGTTATCTTTGGTCTCTTTGTTGCCTCTCTGATTAATGTCCTCCTTGCCTGGTCCGTGAGTTTTGGTGGGCGGCCCTCTCTTGGCAGGTTTGTTGTGGTGCCATGTTCTTTCAATTTTTTTTACAATGGATTTAATGGTGCTCCGTGGGATGTTCAAAGTTTCTGACATTTTTTTATAACCCAACCCTGATCTGTACTTCTCCACAACTTTGTCCCGGACCTGTTTGGAGAACTCCTTGGTCTTCATGGTGCCGCTTGCTTGGTGGTGCCCATTGCTTAGTGGTGTTGCAGACTCTGGGGCCTTTCAGAACAGGTGTATATATACTGAGATCATGTGACACTTAGATTCCACACAGGTGGACTTTATTTAACAAATTATGTGACTTCTGAAGGTAATTGGTTTCACCAGTTCTTATTTAGGGGCTTCATAGCAAAGGGGTGAATACATATGCACGCACCACTTTTCCGTTATTTATTTTTTAGAAGTTTTTGAAATAAGTTATTTTTTTAATTTCACTTCACCAATTTAGACTATTTTGTGTATGCCCATTACATGAAATCCAAATAAAAATCCATTTAAATTACAGGTTGTAATGCAACAAAATAGGAAAAACGCCAAGGGTGATGAATACTTTTGCAAGGCACTGTAAATATTGTATATATGAGACGAGTAATGCAAGATATGTAAACATTATTATTAAAGTGGCATTATTAAAGTGACTAGTGTTCCATTTATTAAAGTGGCCAGGGATTTTCAAGTCTGCATGTATGCAGCAGCGCCTCTGTGATAGTGATGGCTGTTTATCAGTCTGATGGCCTTGAGATAGAAGCTGTTTTTCAGATTCTCGGTCCCAGATTTGATGCACCTGTACGGACCTTGCCTTCTGGATGATAGTGGGGTGAACAGGCAGTGGCTCGGGTGGTAGTTGTCCTTGATGATCTTTTTGGCCTTCCTGTGACATAGGGTGCTGTAGGTGTCCTGGAGGGAAGGTTGTTTTCCCCCGGTGATGCATAGTGCAGACCGCACCACCCTCTCGAGAGCCCTGCGGTTGTGGGCGGTGCAGTTGCCGTACCAGTCGGTGATACAGCCCGACAGGATGCTCTCAATTGTGCATCTGTAAAGGTTTGTGAGAGTTTTAGGTGACAGGCCAAATTTCTTCAGCCTCCTGAGGTTGAAGAGACGCTGTTGCGCCTTCTTCACCACACTGTCTGTGTGGGTGGACCATTTCAGTTTGTCAGTGATATGTACGCCGAGGAACTTAAAACTTTCCACCTTCTCCACTGCTGTCCTGTCGATGTGGATAGGGGGTACTCCCTCTGCTGTTTCTTGAAGTCCACGATCATCTCTTTTGTTTTGTTGACGTTGAGTGGGAGGTTATTTTCATGACACCACACTCCCAGAGCCCTCACCTCCTCCCTGTAGGCTGTCTCATCATTGTTGGTAATCAAGCCTACTACTGTTGTGTCGTCTGCAAACTTGATGATTGAGTTGGAGGCGTGCATGGCTACGCTGTCATAGGTGAACAGGGAGTATAGGAGGGGGCTGATCACACACCCTTGTGGGGCCCCAGTGTTGAGGATCAGTGAAGTGGAGATGTTGTTTCCTACCTTCACCACCTGGGGGCGGCCCGTCAGGATGTCCAGAACCCAATTGCACAGGGCGGGGTTGAGACCCAGGGCCTCAAGCTTAATGATGAGCTTGGAGGGTACTATGGTGTTGAATGCTGAGCTATAGTCAATGAACAGCATTCTTACACAGGTATTCCTCTTGTCCAGATGGGATAGGGCAGTGTGCAGGGTGATGGCGATTGTATCGTCTGTGGACCTATTGGGGCTGTAAGCAAATTGAAGTGGGTCTAGGGTGGAGACAGCAGACTGGGATAGGGAGAGATTGAATATGTCCGTGAACACACCAGCCAGCTGGTCCGCTCATGCTCTGTGGACGCAGCTAGGAATGCCGTCTGGGCCGGCAGTCTTGCGAGTGTTAACACGTTTAAATGTCTTATTCACGTCGGCCACGGAGAAGGAGAGCCCACAGTTCTGGGTAGCTTGCCGCGTCGGTGGCACTGTGTTATCCTCAAAGCAGGCAAAGAACTTGTTTAGCTTGTCTGGCAGCAAGACGTTGGTGTTGGTTTTCCTATTGTAGTCCGTGATTGTCTGTAAACCCTGCCACATACGGCTCGTGTCTGAGCCGTTGAATTGTGACTCCACTTTGTCTCGATATTGACGTTTTGCCTGTTTGATTGCCTTGCGGAGGAAACGACCACTCTGTATTCTGCCATATTCCCTGTCACCTTGCCATGGTTAAATGCGGTGGTTCGTGCTTTTTCGCGAATGCTGCCATCTGTCCACGGTTTCTGGTTAGGGTAGGTTTTAATAGTCACAGTGGGTATGACATCTCCTATACACTTCCTTATAAACCCACTCACTGAATCAGCGTATACGTCTACCCGGAACATATCCCAGTCCGTGTGATCAAAACAATCTTGAAGCGTGGATTCTGATTGGTCAGACCAGCGTTGAATA
This sequence comes from Coregonus clupeaformis, assembly GCF_020615455.1. Taxonomy (NCBI): domain Eukaryota; kingdom Metazoa; phylum Chordata; class Actinopteri; order Salmoniformes; family Salmonidae; genus Coregonus; species Coregonus clupeaformis. The sequence goes on from NC_059206.1 coordinate 59,188,079, forward strand.
GTCCTTAGCACGGGTACTTCCTGTTTGAGTTTCTGCCTATAGGAAGGGAGGAGCAAAATGGAGTCGTGGTCAGATTTGCCGAAAGGAGGGCGGGGGAGGGCCTTGTATGCATATCGGAAATTAGTGTAGCAGTGATCCAGTGTTTTTCCAGCGCGAGTGCTACAGTCAATATGCTGATAGAATTTAGGTAGCCTTTTCCTCAAATTTGCTTTGTTAAACTCCCCAGCTACCATAAATGCAGCCTCGGGATATTTGACCCCAACTCTGCTCTGTCTGCCTTGGGGAACAGAGTAATGACCAAGCTGACCTGCTTGTCCCTGAAGCGGGCTGGTCATGCATGTGTTCATAATTTCTGCTCTGCTCTCCTCTCCTCTGTTATTGGTTAATGCCTTAGTAGGGCCTCAGGTAGATCAATTGGGGGCTGATCTTTAAAAGCTGACACGTCAGCTAGCACATTATCCATATTTGCACTTCACCGCTGGGCAGTGCTGAACACTCACAATCAGCAGACAGCACAGCACAGGGGCCCAGTCATTACATACACAGGTTCAGATGTACTGTAGGACAGGGACAAGAGAAAGAGGAGGAAGGGGAGAGGAGGGGGAGAGGGAAAGAGGGAGAGAGGAGGAAGACGGAAGGATGATTCAGCGGTTGAATAATTTACTTTGACAAAGGCCCAAAGGAAACCTGCGTGTGAGCTCTGATGGGTAATCTGCTTGACTTTGGGGAAAAAAGAGACGAGCACAAATAAAAGAGCCAAACATCCTTTCTGGGTTTTTTTTATCATTTGTTCCTCCAAAATTGCTCATGGGGTTTTGCACCCATGGCACTTATGTTTGTTCCTCAAATTTCTCTGATTAGTTTGCGAAGGGGACCTTTTTTCATAAAAAAATATGAAATCAGATTGCATTGCGGAGCAATCTACAAAAGGTTACAGTTTCTCCCTCTTCCCTGCTGTCTATCTCGTTCCTTCCCTCTACTTGTGATTTTTACTCTCCCTCTCTGCTCTCCCTCCATCTCTCTCTCTCTCTGCTCTCCCCCCAGCTCTCCTCATCCAAGGCCGATTCTACCAAGCAAAACCAAATGAAAAAATGAAAACAGCACTAACAGCGAGTTAACTTCATTAAAAGGCTTTTGATAAACCCAACACCTGTTACTGTAGGTTGAGTCAATAAACCAACATCTCTATTTGATACATAGCCTACTGTATCAAAACATGTGATAATGTTTAGGAGGTAAATCTGCTTTGAGAAATAAACATCAAAGTTGACTTGAAGAGGTATGGGTGTGAGTTTGAGTTATTGCTGCAGGTACAGTGCCTTGCAAAAGTATTCATCACCCTTGGCATTTTTCCTATTTTGTTGCATTACAACCTGTAATTTAAATGGATTTTTATTTGGATTTCATGTAATGGACATACACAAAATAGTCTAAATTGGTGAAGTGAAATGAAATAAATTACTTGTTTAAAAGAATTCTAAAAAATAAATCATGGAAAAGTGGTGCGTGCATATGTATTCACCCCTTTGCTATGAAGCCCCTAAATAAGATCTGGTGCAACCAATTACCTTCAGAAGTCACATAATTAGTTAAATAAAGTCCACCTGTGTGCAATCTAAGTGTCACATGATCTGTCACATGATCTCAGTATATATACACCTGTTCTAAAAGGCCCCAGAGTCTGCAACACCACTAAGCAAGGGGCACCACCAAGCAAGCGGCACCATGAAGACCAAGGAGCTCTCCAAACAGTTCAGGGACAAAGTTGTGGAGAAGTACAGATCAGGGTTGGGTTATAAAAAAATATCCGAAACTTTAAACATCCCACGGAGCACCATTAAATCCATTATAAAAAATTGAAAGAACATGGCACCACAACAAACCTGCCAAGAGAGGGCCGCCCACCAAAACTCACGGACCAGGCAAGGAGGGCATTAATCAGAGGCAACAAAGAGACCAGATAACCCTGAAGGAGCTGCAAAGCTCCACAGCGGAGATTGAAGTATCTGTCCATAGGACCACTTTAAGCCGTACACTCTACAGAGCTGGGCTTTACGGAAGAGTGGCCAGAAAAAGCCATTGCTTAAAGAAAAAAATAAGCAAACACGTTTGGTGTTCGCCAAAAGTCATGTGGGAGACTCCCCAAACATATGGAAGAAGGTACACTGGTCAGATGAGACTAAAATTTAGCTTTTTGGCCATCAAGGAAAACGCTATGTCTGGCGCAAACCCAACACGTCTCATCACCCCGAGAACACCATCCCCACAGTGAAGCATGGTGGTGGCAGCATCATGCTGTGGGGATGTTTTTCATCGACAGGGACTGGGAAACTGGTCAGAATTGAAGGAATGATGGATGGCGCTAAATAGAGGGAAATAGTTATGCACGCTCAAGTTTTCTGTTTTTTTGTCTTATTTCTTGTTTGTTTCACAATAAAAAATATTTTGCATTTTCAAAGTGGTAGGCATCTTGTGTAAATCAAATGATACAAACTCCCCCAAAATCAATTTTAATTCCAGTTGTAAGGCAACAAAATAGGAAAAATGCCAAGGGGGGTGAATACTTTCGCAAGCCCAAGCTGAGTACATTGACAAACACATGCGGTACATGCAAATTGCACACACATACAAAGGTTAGTTTGGTCATTCCACCAAGTGGGTGCTTTTTGAGTAGTGTAACTTGGTAAAAGGGGAGGCAGGTAACCTAGCAGTTAAGAGTGTTGGGCCAGTAGCTGAAAGGTCGCTGGTTCGACTCCCCGAGCTTACTAGGTGAAAAATATTTCAATGGCCCTTGAGCAAGGCACTTAACCCTAGCTCTAGATAAGAGCGTCTACTAAAATGTAAAAAAATAAGTACTTTCACCTAATTTTAGCATTCTGTCATAACGAGCACATGTTCAACTTAATTTTAAAAAATGCTTTCCCATCTTAAGAGGTTAAATAAATAAAAATACTATATTAAGTGCCAAATAAAGTAACAGGGTTGACTGTAACAGGGTTGATGATTTAATCTTAAATCATCCATAAATCCCCTTGTGACAGGGTGAATGGAAGCTTGTTGTGCAATAGGGAGGGGCAATTGAATGCAAGCTTAAAAAATATATATGTCGTTGTTAAAACATTTCTAGCCTGTCTATATATGGGTAACAGGGTTGACGTGTTATGCTCAACCCACTCAGTCTTCCACCACAAAACACCAGAAAATGGCCAAAAAGATTAGAAGTGGCTCAACTGCTTTTACACTAGTTTGACTATAAGATGTTTAATGTTTCTTTTGGGAAAAAAATATTTTAAATGGACAAGTTTCACCATAATATGTGATTATAGTAAAGCGAGAGTTCAGGTCATGTAACAGGGTTGACATGAAAATGAAGGACATAAATGAATCACTAATCACATTGAATAAATAATAATCGCCAGAAATGACTTTGTCTAAGAAACATTATAACTAGGGCTTTACAATGATTGTGAAAACATGGAGAAATGTTGGGGTTAAGTCGGTTAATATTTTCCTAGAAGTCACAGTGTTCACAGAGGGACATGTCAAAATTATGAATTTTGGCAAGTCTTTATTCATATTGAAAATCAGATTTATTGAATTTTCCATGTGGTCTATATTAAAGAGCACTTCATTTAATATAATGTGCTTTTAAAATTCAATATTGGTGCACAATTTCTACTTAAAATATCAAAGGGATGCAAAAGGCACTCATTTCGTGGAACGACCCAGTTCTGTTTACAGACACAAACATACACACACACACAAACACACAGCTCAAGACCCCAGCTCACCCATCTCCATGCAGGGTCCTTAACTCTCTACAGTGGATTATATGGCAGGAATATGGCATCCTGGGGGTGAATGGGCTAAATGTTTTAACAAGGCTGCAGCCCACCTTATTCCCTCCCATGTAGCAGTTATCTATCAACTACTATGACCATGTGGCCCTGAGCACAGCTTACACTTCACAGGTTATCCACCTCTGCCACTGGATATTTACACTGATCCCTACTTTTATAATAAAGGCGCACTGGGACAGGTCTTGCTATGTCTAATCCCTATGGTCCAGAATCAAACACTCTCCTCACAATGTTTAGACAGAGGGAGTTGGGAGTAAGAGAAGTGAGAACACACACACGCACACAAACACCCACACACAAGTCCACTACGAATACACACGCAGGTACATTGCACGCGTGTGCGCGCACACACACATACACACACACACACACCCACACACATACAGACACACAGACACACACACACTGTGTCAGAAGCCCTGCTCAGTTTGAGAGGTGTGCTCACAGGAGGGCCTCACAACTACAGAGCAAGGTGTCTGACTAGAACCCAGGGGAGACACTGTCAGAGAAACAGTTCCTAGACATGAGAACCACTACAAAGACTCAGTTTGGGCATTTCCCTGTAAAAAGCACCATGAGCACTAACATATGAAGTTCATAGGAGCACATCAAATTTGGTGTCAAATGAAAGTCTATATATTTTTTGAATTTAAGGCATTTATAAATGTTTCAACCATTTTCCACCCTAAAAATTAAGAATAAGCAAAGGCTTTGGTTTCTGGTCAAACAGATGGAAAAGGGGTCTTAGAAAACATCTAGCAGAAAACATCTACAATGGGAATTCGTACTAGTCACAAATCACAGTTAGGTCACCTGCTACTGTCCTCCCTTCCACTGGCATACTGTTATGTTCAGCTCAATGTTCTCTTTCTGTCGCATGGTGGTCAAAGCAAGAGTGTGAAAACAGTCTGGACAACCCCTCCCTCTCTCTCTCCCTGTCTCTCTTCGTACTCTCCAGTTAATGTCACCGCTCCCAGCGATTACTGACACATACCCATGAGGCCCCTCTTTCCATTTCCGGTCCGCACCAACCAAATGTGGTCTTGTTTGGGGGCGGAGCTCATTAGAATAATAGCCTGTGTGCAGAATTATACCCAAATATGCAAAGGAGGATATAAACATGTTCTACCTTTGTGTTCCTATTCAGGATACATCACCATGAAGAGAATGACATTCATAATGATGCATTTCAGTATAGTACAGATCAGGGACCCATGATGTCATTCTGTTACCGTCATTCTGTTACCGGGTGTTGATCCACTTCACTTACTGTAGTTCAATAACCAAAAGAGAGTTTTTCAAACTCAAGATGTCATATCATAGCTGATACCCAATTCTTTCTACAGACATCTTTGGATCTTAATTCAGAGTAGATATTTCACATAAAAACTGAGGGAGATTTTACTGTCATTCTGTTACCAAACTTTATATATGCACTGTTCTTCGAGTAAATGTGTTTTTGTAAATGTTTCTGTGGAAATTGTTCAAAGTAGTCCTTGTGCATAGAGTTGTATGGTTTGTTTAACTTTGCAATCAATGGATTTGTTTGGCATACTTTTAAAGTGAAAAATCTGCTTCATTCTGATACAATGGAGTTGCCCAATTACAAAACCTGCCTTCCAGTGTATCCACTCTAGAGAAACCCCTGCTTATACGCCTGAAAGGCCCAATATGGAGGCTTTGATGGTGGGCTGGTGGATAGCGTGTAGATGGCTGATGTGTGTTGGGTGTAGTTTGTAGTGTGTGTAGCTCTTATGTGGTAACTCAGGCCTGAGATGCTCTGTGTAGTTCTAAGCAGCTACTCCTATGTTAGTTCTGTCTGATGATAAGATTTTAGAAAGGCAACACTTGATTTTTCTCCCTCACGGGTACCCAACGGGTGACTGTGTGTGTAACCATGCCAAGTTCTTGGAATTATCCCCTTGATTTGGGGACTGGTGTGTGATATTGGCATTTGAGAGGGCTATATGAGGGCTGCTGATTGAGAGGCTTTCTGGAGTTTCAAGTCGTGTGTGCGTGTGTGTGTGTGTTTGTGTGCATGTGCGCGTTTACAATGTGCTTGTGTGTGTTCACGTGTGTCTTGTGTGTTTATATGTGTATGTATGTGCATGTGGCTTTGTGTGTGTGTGTGTGTATTTATGTACAGTGTGCTTGACAAACAGGATCTATGTTAAGGGATCCTGTGTATAGCGGGTAACACTTCATCATCTATTCATGGACCCTGGGGCAACTCTCAACCCTCTCCTCCCCTACAGTAGATCTCTCAGGGCAGCTGATTTTACTGCATATGTTCCAGTCAACATGCATCTCTGGGACTGGACTTGATCCATGGGCGTATGGTAATGCAGCAGCAACCTGGATAGTAATTCATGTTCTAGTCATTATTTCAACTATGATATACTGTATTTCATACTTGACTTGAAAGACTCTCATATTATTAAATGGATGAAATGTGGTTGTGACGATTGTTCTTTGTCTGCCATCAAATAAAATGCATGCCTTATCTCAGGGATGGACAGCTGCCCATGCGTGGCCCCCCTTTTGTAGATCCGCAGATCAATTTCCAAAAACATACTGTATATATATTTTGGGACTCAGTCGAGTCGAGTCTCAACTTAGTGTTGAGAGTTAGAATAGTAGAATACACAAGGTGCAATTTTGAAATTTGGTTGTGCATCAGCAGTTTTTCTCTTGTTATGGCAATCACTGACAGTCTCTCAATTAGCCCATGTCAGATTGGTAAATGAGTCTAGCCAGCTATCTAAACTTGTAGCAATCATGGTCAAATTACAGACCGGAGGCCCCCATTTATTTTGTGATGATATTCAAAATGATTAAAACATTTAAAATTGCAGCAAACTTGCTTTAAAACTGCAAAATGGTCTCTGCGCCCCATGGCAAAATGTGTAGAATTGCAGAACAATAACTCCAAAACGTATTTTTTGGGGTTGTATTTGCTGGTTCTCTTTGCTGTTCTCTTTGCTTTTTTTTTACTTGACTGTGATAAGGGCTCGGGAAAAAAGTGTCCTGTCTGCTTCTACAAGCAAGCACCACTGCTGAGGTCACAGCCTTTTTAAAGATTGTGTTCCATTATATAATATAACCAGTTGATATTACGGTTTTGATAAATACATCTTAAATGGCACAGTTTTTTTAATTGACTGAATATACAGTATGTGGAGCAATTTAGCAGTTAGGATTTGTTATCTGTTGCGGTTATGATAAATTAGGCATTGTTGCGCACTGTTGGCATATAGGCCTAGATAAATGTGCACATATTTTTTTCGGGTCTTGTGTTATAAGGCTCGAGTTCAATATCATTTATTGTGGCAGAACCTAAGAAAAATATATGTTCTGTTCATAAATATGGAATCCACCGTGAAGAAACAGTGTAGAATTGCAGGAAATGGTTTTAAAAATGATTTACAAAAATGATTTGTTAAAGTTTAATAATAAAAAAAATGCACCCCTACTTTCAGACAAAGTCAGGCGCCATGCACACACACACACACACACACATACACACACACACACAAACACACACACACACACACACTCCTATGTTTGCTAATCATTAAGACCACACACATCATTTAAGACTACTGTAAATTCATGATCTATTTGTCAGGCTAAAGCTTCCCAGTGGAATCGACTCCTTGCCTCATTAGCAATCTAGAGTGGCTGCCATTGAAATGGGATTTGCATATTTCATAATGCAAATGAAAACAATTTCCTCGTGAACAAATTAACACAATTTTCAAAAGATAAATAGCCCCAGCTGTTTTGTAACTTTTACTAAACTATCAAATTTGTTTCCGCAGGTTCCCCAAGGGACATATACTAATGCATGCTAATGAGCATGCATTAGGTTATCAAAGGTAACTGGGAAATTCTCACACACCGGGGCACCAAATCCAGATAGTGTGTTGTTTTCAAGTTAAATATGTATATTTTGTCGGCAAACTATATTTTATCAGGCAGTTCATCCATTCAACCAGACATGTTATGCTATCCATAACCAATTCATATCAGGGGTTAGGCTGATCTTTAACACTGGTCAGAGTTACTGGTAATGTGTCTGTACTGTTGGATATAGGCCAGCGGATGGCTGAGAGATCACAGTGGAGAGAAAAGGTTGGAGTAAAGATTTTTTCTCCTCTGTGTATTATCGTTAAAGGTCACTAAGATAGGCTTTGCCTCCATTTTCCATACTTATTGTATCTAGCTGTCTTTTTTTACTCTTCCTCCTTCTCTCTCCCCCTCTCTCTCCCCCTCCCTCTCCCCCTCTCTCTCCTTCTCTCTCTCTCCCCTTCGCTCCTTCCCTCCCTCCCTCTCCACTTTCTGTTGTGCATATCTCCCTCCATGTATTGAAATGAAGCGGGACTATGTGCTGGAGGCATTACAGACCCCTAAACCTGATAAGCTGCCATCTCAGTTTACTCCATCCTTCCTCTGGAGCTGATGAATACAAGGGCCTGAAACAACAGTTTATCCACTGTGTGTCACTTCCTGCCTCCCTCTGCTCTTTTGTGAAGACTTCCTGTTTACTCCCACTCCACCACTTGTCTTCTGTGAAGACTCCTACTGTGGTGGGGTTCAAGGGCACTGTTGGGCCCACACTCCATAGAGGATCCATCTAGTGTGATAGTGTGATGGTGACACAGAGACAAGTGCCTCTAAGGCTACAGTACGAGTCACATGCTAGGGTCAGACTCTTTTCTCCAGGCCCTTTAAACTTGTGAATTGCCTTGCAGACGTGGCTTGGAGGCTACTGAGGCACAGAGTTGAAGAACCGAGGGTGACGTTCCCCAGAGTTTGAAGCCCTCTGGTCTCAGTGAAGAGTTGGTGTTGGGTGTTGAATTTAGATCTGACTTTCTCTGGTGTGTTAGGTTTTGTATTTAAGAATGTGTTTTTCTTAGAGGCTGGTTGCACTGTAGACTGTTATGCAGTTAACAAGAAACAGTCATTATGTACATTTCAGGGTTCAGTCTTCATGCACAACAATATAGTCTGAACCAGAAACCAACAATATTGTCTACTAGAAACGACCGGCCAAAGACGCATTGAAAAGGAAACCTCATACCGTCGCTACCTCCCTTTCTAACACTGAACGGCAAATCAAATTGTATTTGTCACATGCGCCGAATACAACAGGTGTAGACCTTACCGTGAAATGCTTACTTACAATCCCTTAACCAACAATGCAGTTCAAGAAATAGAGTTAAGAAAATATTTCCTAAATAAACTAAAGTAAAAAAGTAAATAAAAAGTAACACAATAAAATAACAATACCGAGGCTATATACAGGGGGTACCGGTACCGAGTCAATGTGCGGGGCTACAGGTTAGTCTAGGTCATTTTTACATGTAGGTAGGGGTAAAGGACTATGCATAGAAAATAAACAGCGAGTAGCAGCAGTGTAAATAGTCCAGGTGGCCATTTGATTATTTGATCAGCAGTCTTGTGGCTTAGGGGTAGAAGCTGTTAAGGAGCCTTTTGGACCTAGAATTGGTGCTCCGGTACCGCTTGCCGTGCGGTAGCAGAGAGAACAGTCTATGACTTGGGTGACTGGAGTCTTTGACAATTTTTCGGGCCTTCCTCTAACACCGCCTAGTATATAGGTCCTGGATGGCAGGAAGCTTGGCGTTGTCGTGCCCTCTTCACGACTGTCTTGGTGTGTTTGGACCATGATAGTTTGTTGGTGATGCGGACACCAAGGAACTTGAAACTCTCTACCCACTCCACTACAGCCTCGTCGTTGTGAATGGGGGCATGTTCGGCCGTCTGTTTCCTGTAGACCACGATCAGCTCCTTTGTCTTGATCACATTGAGGGAGAGGTTGTTGTCCTGGCGCCACACTGCCAGGTCTCTGACCTCCTCCCTATAGGCTGTCTCATCGTTGTCGGTGATCAGGCCTACCACTGTTGTGTCGTCAGCAAACTTAATGATGGTGTTGGAGTTGTGCTTGGCCACGCAGTTGTGGGTGAACAGGGAATACAGGAAGGGACTAAGCACACACCCCTGAGGGGCCCCCGTGTTGAGGATCAGTGTGACAGATGTGTTGTTGCCTACCCTTACCACCTGGGGGCGGCCCGTCAATAAGTCCAGGATCCAGTTGCAGAGGGAGGTGTTTAGTCCCAGGGTCCTTAGCTTATTCACTTTATTATTCAGGTAGTTCTCCATCCTTAGCCCTGGCCTGTGTGTCTCTGAGGTCTGAGCTGGTCAGTGTGATCCGGCCTGATTGGTGGTCAGACATTGATCTGCTGTGATAAGCGTGTGGTTTGGAGAGAAGCCCTCGTCAGCTTCTGAAGCTGCTGGCCCTGGGTGGCTAAGCCTTGATCTGCCCAGGGGTGTGTGTGTGTGAGTGCATATGTGTTCACGTGCATTTGCACATGTTAGGTGTGTGCATGTGCATGTGTGCGGTGTGTATGTGTGCCAAACCCATGTGTGTATGTGGGTTGGGATCCTTGTCATGTCCAATAATCCCAGAATCCTCTGATAACAGGAGTCCTCCCCTAGCAACCCTTCCCTCCTGCCTGCTCTCTACCCCAATCGCCTGCACATTGATGATTGTGTGGTCCGATCACGCTGCTCATAAACAGTTTAATCCTCTTAGTCTGAATTTGAGCAGCAGATAAGCCCTGGCTGAAAAACACGTCCAAATGAACCAGCCTAGACCCTGCATGTATACCAGACACACCATACACTGGCTGAGAGGAACTCACTGTATAGTAGGCTAAATGGAACACCAACAGCATCAACTGAACTGCTGATTAGTGAGTTTAGGACTTAAGTTCACATACAGCAAACACCCTGTGGGAACCATTATTCAAAACATATAACCTTGGAAAATATGAGCAGCATGACTGTAGAAAAGTTTAAGGAGAAATATGATTCACATTCCCTCTCTCTCCCTCTCTCACTCGCACACACAGCACACACTGACAAGTGTATTAAAACAGGGGTTCTCAAAGTGGGGTACTGACGGGGTCAGCGGCCAGATCTAAAAATATTTAGATATTTTTTATGAATATTACTAACAACAGATTTTTTTTTTAATTGGCCAAGGGATCCTTGGAATAAGTTTAAATTGTGTATGTAATACGATACAATACAATACAATACAATACAATACAATACAATACAATACAATACAATGTCATATTATTCATCTACAATGTATGTTCTTAACCCTGGACAACATGGGACTGGCAGGCTCACAGGGATATTGGTATCCACAGTACTCCATCAATTATCAATTTTTCAACTCTATACTTCTTTTTTTTTAACATAAATGCACTGTAATTTATTATACAACTGCAAAGTTTTCTCACTGCCTCGTGGCAAAATGTGTAAAATTGCAGGATATTAGCTTGAAAACTGCAACATTTTCTCTCCAATACTAAGATGCGGGCCTTAGAAATGTCCTTCCCAGGGCCTGAGATTTGGTTCATCCGGCCATGCACTGCCAAAGTCATAGTAAAACTCCTTGTATGCTATTTTTATCTAACTCAAGTTGTGTTCTGATTATTACATTTACATTTTAGTCATTTAGCAGACGCTCTTATCCAGAGCAACTTACAGTTAGTGAGTGCATACATTTTTCATACTGGCCCCCCGTGGGAATCGAACCCACAACCCTGGCGTTGCAGGCGCCCTGCTCTACCAACTGAGCTACAGGAGGATTATGTTGGGAAAACGAATAATAAACAGTAAAAATAAAAATAAACATTGGCAAAAGACAGTAATACAGAAGGTAACCTCCCTTCATGCCTACTTCTCAAATGCTGTACATATCTGGCAGCCTCTTTAAATCATTACTGAAGACTATAATTTTGTTATATTAGCAGCCCACATGAGTGGGTCCCTGATGAATTTGCTATCAGAAAAGGGGTCCCCAGCCCCAAAAGGTTTGAGAACCCCTGTTTTAAAACGCACACAGACCAAATACTCTGGAAGTTCATCGTCAGTCGGGTCAGAAAAATGAATGAGGCTTCTTAGCAGATTTCCTGTTCGCCCAGATTGACAAATTGGTATGGGCCCTTTGTCAGAGCTCCACTTTGAGCTCACTAGTGTTTTTCTCCGCTGTGATTACAATCTCAGGCATGAAAGTACACTAATGGAAATGCATATTTTCTTACATTTCCATTTGCACGGCCCGTGGGATGTCGCTTTGTCACTTTCTAATTAACGCTCAAAGCCCAATTAATCAATAAAGAGCTTCCCTCTACTGCTGCACACTCAGTTCAACTGAACTATTCCTCAGCGTTTAACTGTTTTGATGTTAGGCACAGCAATAAATGTCTATAAATTGCTCAATATATTTATTTGAGTAAATAATTTACACTGAGTGTACAAAACACTAGGAACACCTACTTCTCCATGACATAGACTGACCAGGTGAATCCAGGTGAAAGCTATGATCCATTATCGATGTCACCTGTTAAATCCACTTCAATCAGTGTAGATGAAAAAAAATGGATTTTTAAGCCTTGAGACAATTGAGACATGGATTGTGTATGTGTGCCATTCAGAGGGTGAATGGGCAAGACAAAATATGTACGTGCCTTTGAACAGGGTATGGTAGTAGTGTCAGGCTCACTGGTTTGAGTGTGTCAAGAACTGCAACGCTGCTGTGTTTTTCATGCGCAACAGTTTACCGTTTATATCAAGAATGGTCCACCATCCAAAGGACTTCCAGCCAACTTGACACAACTGTGGGAAGCATTGGAGTCAACATGGGCCAGCATTCCTGTGGAACGCTTTTGACACCTTGAACTCCATGCCCCAACTAATTTAGGCTGTTCTGAGGGCAAAAAAGGTGCAACTCAATATTAATGTTTTGTACAATCAGTGTATATTTTTTGTACAATTATTGATGTTTATACATGTTGTTATTATAAGAATAACTAGTATCTAGCTGTATGCACATATAGTGCATTGATGGTTCCAAACTTCTTCCATTTAAGAAAGATGGAGGCCACTGTGTTCTTGGGGACCTTCAATGCTGCAGAATCTTTTTTTTACCCTTCCCCAGATCTGTGCCTCGACACAATCCTGTCTCGGAGCTCTATGGACAATTCCTTCGACCTTATTGCTTGGTTTTTGCATTGACATGCACTTTCAACTATGGGACCTTATATAGACAGGTGTGTGCCTTTCTAAATCATGTCCAATCAATTGAATGTACCACAGGTGGACTCCAATCAAGTTGTAGAAACATCTCAAGGATGATACATGGAAACAGAATGTACCTAAGCTCAATTTCGAGTCTCATAGCAAAGGGACTGAATACTTATGTAAATAATGTTTCTGCTTTAAATTTTTTGTACATTTGCAAAAATGTCTAAAAACCTGTTTTCGCTTGTTATTATGGTGTATTGTGTGTAGATTGATGAGGGGAAAATGTATTTAATCAATTTTAGAATAAGGCTGTAACGTAACAACATTTGGAAAAAGTAAAGGAGTCTGAATACTTTCCAAATGCACTGTATAGCACATACATGTTTTCAGATGATAATATTTATTTAAAATACTTGGTATGAGAAGGAGTAATGATTTCAGCAGCTGTGTTGAAGTATGTTCAACTATTTCCAATCATAAAGCAGATTAGTTGGGTGTAAAGAATCTCTGTAAGATTATCAGCCAGTGAATATCTTGCACAAGCATGACATTTAAAAACCAAAGAGTGTGAACTGTGAACATATTTGATGAATCACCATGAAACTCCATGGAGATGACAGACGAGTCACAGCTCTCTGAGCCTTCTGGTTTCCAAGCAAACCCAAAGTGAAAGACAGTATGTATAATATTGTTCCAATATTGTATATTCTGTATGATATCTATGTGGACTTGTGTCTGTATTCTGTTTGTATATTATCTGTTGCTGACAGCACTTTCTCACTAAGGCAAATTCTGGGTATATGTAAATGTACTTGCCGAATAAAAGTGATTCTGATCAAATGTATGTAAAAGTGATTCCTTGTAAATGTAATGGAGAAAAAAAATTTTTTGAATTGAATGGAACGGCACAGTTTATGCTTTATGCCTGATCTCCCTTGTAAAAGAGGTCTTCTGACCTTAATGGGACTTCCTGGATAAAGGTTAAATCATAATGCCTCACTTTGACTTAAGGAGGCCCACTCACCTGAGGGTGAAAATCTGTACAGGTGACAGGATGGAGAGAGCCAGGAAGGTGGAGACTGTCTCCCTCTGTCTGATTGGTCTAGAGGGAACCATCACCACAAAGTTACTGTCCAGCCTCAGCTCTGACATGGGCTGGAACAGACGCACGCTCCCAATGCGCTGCATGGGTGTGGGCCCTGAGAAGTACCCCATGGGCCCCTGGTGCTCTGTGCGCATGGAACTGCTCTTCCTTGAGTCCTCTGAGCTGCACTCCCCAGTCTCCGTGGACTGTACCATGTAGTAGAGCTCCACAGGGGTGCCCTGGGGCTGCTCCGGAGATCTCTGCCTCCCGGGCCTCACGGTGGGGGGGCTGAACCAGCTAGCCAGGGGCTCCAGCTCGGCCACACACATCCCCAGCTCCCCCTTCAGACGACACGTGCCCCGCACCTCCTGGGTCTCGTGGAAGGCAAACATCCTGACACAGGGCAGCCTGTGGATAGTGGTATAGTCATCCCAGTCCCTGCCTCCCACATAGAACAACACCTGCACCTTGGGCCAACTGGGGTGAATCCTCTCACTGATGATGAAGGTGTGGATCTTCCAGTTGTAGGTGAAAAGGGATGGAGAAGAGGAGGAGGACGACGACAGGGAGGTAAAAGAGGGTCCATTGAAGGGTCCGGGGCTCTGTAGGAGCTCCAGGGGGATGTGTTGCTGGACAGACAGGGGTCCATAGCTGGCGTTGATGGAGGGCATCTGGCGGGCCTGTTGGATGAAGAAGGGCTCGGTCCTGGCCTGCAGGCTGGAGTTCCTCATCAGATCCTGGTTGGCCTCCTTTAGGAAGAAGGCTGCCTTGGCATTGAGGACCTGGTAGCTGACGGGCAAGTAGCTGGGCATGGGGCCGTACCTCTGTAGACCATCAAGAATCACCCTGCTGTCTGCCACTGGAGGAGAGAAGAGGGGGGAGAGGTTAGCTATCTACCTGTTAACCTCTATAACAAAGGGCAGAGCAGAGAGATGGGAAAGTGAATGAAAAAGGTTCTTTATGGGAGAGAGCAATTCAGGACCCCGGACAGCGTACTAAACACTGAACATTGTGAACATACAGTCTCTTTATCACTATGCTTTCCTGGTCATACACATTGCTATTACAATGTCTTAAAAACAAATTATTTGCTACAAAATGTTCATATGACATCCCCTTCATGCATTATTGCGCTCATTATATGAAGTAGCGCATAAAATAACTTGCAGTTAAACAGAGAGACTAGAAGACCATGGATTAGGAATCAAATCTCATCTACAGTGATAGACTGTTTCTACTGATAGACACGGTTCCTTGTTTAATCCTGTTTACTCACTCACTTAGTCAGTCAACTCAGTCACTCAGTCATTCAGTCACTCACTCTCCTCTGCTCTATCTGAACAGGTTGGTTCACATCCTCCACACACTACTCCTGTCTTGAGTCTGAACTAGACCCTGTTGTCGACCCTGACACACCCAGAAGGGCCTCAACCCCCCCAACTCCTCCACCTCATTTACACCTCCCCACTCCCCACTTCTGTCTCTCCCACTGATGTATGAAGAACTGGAGACTGTGTCCAATATGTTCGACCGTTGTTTTCAAGGTATTCTACTCATGTTCGCATACGCTGATTCATGGACCGTATATATCCGTGTCGCATCCTGTTTACACAGATCAACATCACATGCGCAATAGCACTCAGTGCGCACAGGGAGCAGCGTGAGTGGCGACGACTTCATCACGTCATCCGAAAACATGGCAGACTGAATTAATATAAAATGTTAATATCCTCGGCTGTGAGTGATGGATTTTGGGGGGGGGGGTCTGAGCAACAATTATTTGAATAATTCAATGGATGTTTTATGCACAAAGGTAATGACTAAAGTGTCTTATCAGGGATTTTCAAATCTGACTTCTCTATGTGGCCGTCTATGGAAATTGTATTTCTGGGCCGGGCGTCAGTTAAACTGCAGTCCTGAAGCAAGACTGTAGGTTCAGTTGAAACCGTGCTTCCAGACCGGAACCCTGTCGCCTTGGTCTCTCCCTTCCTCCCCCTTCCCCCTCCCCACTGCCTCTTCCCCCTCTCTCCCTTTGCCATCAAACTCCAGATGTTTGGTCCGATGGAGGATTCCGGGAGAGGCTATTGATTTCCCGTCGTGGCCGAGCGGTGCGGCGGGGAGCGGGGAGACACGGCAGTGATTTGTGACAGCCCATGGCAGCCTGGCAAAGACCAGCCTGGAGGACCGGGCACCACAAGCTGTGGTCGGAATATTGAGGGCCATAAAGCACAATGTCTGTCTGTCTGTCTGTCTGTCTGTCTGTCTGTCTGTCTGTCTGTCTGTCAGAGTTGAACAGAGAGACTTCAGGGATATGAATGATGGTTGATACTCGAGTTTCAGTACATGAAAGTAGGCTACGACTACTGTGTGATGTTACACAAAGGCTGAGTACAGAGGGAGAGCAGTCAGATGCTTAGCCGTGATGTAGCATGCCTCACAGAGAGATAGAGAGGTGTGTCTGTCTCTCAGGGAGAGTTGCCACACTGTTCTAGTTTTCACATACAGTAGTCCCTTGATAGAGACACATAAACTACTTCATTACAATCAAAGTGCTGTAATCACTTCCTAAACGTCAGAATGTTTTTCTTCAGCTTCAAACAGCAATTTAACAATCACTATAATCTCACTCCTATAGAAAACATACAGTATTATGCATGATTATCATGGTTGATCAACGCTGCATCATACCATTACAGGTAGTACCACACAAAAGTAGAAACAATTAAATGTGTCTGCCACCATGGCGAAATGCTGCCACAACACTGCAAAATGTCAGTGGGTTAGGTTAAATGTGAGTGGGTTATATTGGCTGCTTCAGTCTATGCCCTAGTATGCCCTAAGTATGCCCTAGTATGATTCCGTGCAGTATGACTTAGCGGGAGGCCTCCTACACTCTACTGCAGGTTGAGTAAAGGCACCGAATGTGGATCTAGTGTTTGTCTGCAAATCGTTCAGCATACTGGGTTTTAGGGACCACCCGCTGTAGACGTCTGACTGATGCCATTTTTCACACGATTCTACATGTACAAACGGTACGCACTCAGTTCGCAAATTACATTGAGATGCTAAGTACTCTGGGCCAGCAAACGCTACTGGTGTGTCTGAGCCCTACAGGACTTAAGGACCATAAAGGAGAGTAATCCTTGCTCCCGTGTGTGGCTAATCTAGCTGTGCCTATGCTGCGCCTCCACGGTCAAAGAGAGATGCCACAGCAGGATGGGGTGGGAAAGAGTGGGGAGAAAGGTGGAGCATGGATGAGAGGGAGAAAGACCATAATGCATTGCAAGCTGTAGACAGAGAAAGACTGTGAAAGAACATCCTCAGCTCCCTCAGGAACAGTAAATGAAAGTACATGGACCAGTTGATATAGTAACCAATAATCAATTCCACAGGAATAGTCAAACCCATGGCTATAATGTTATGATCAGTAGACCGCAACCCCAGCATCTGTTGTATTTTTATATATATATATATATGGCCTGACCTTACAAATAATTAATCAAACAAAATCCTCCTCGGTGTTGGGGCGGGGGTCTCTTCCTATGAGCTTTACAAGCTGTGTACCAGAAACACACCCACCCACTGAATACAAAGTGAATATGAGAATATAAAGGGAAATATACACAAACAAAATTGTGTATTCTTCTGACTCAAACTAGAGTAACAGCATTATCGTACATATTTTACTGTCTCTATGTGAAATCGCTTAATAATAAGCACTTACAACATCAAATCAAATCAAATTTGATTGGTCACATACACATACAGTGGGGGAAAAAAGTATTTAGTCAGCCACCAATTGTGCAAGTTCTCCCACTTAAAAAGATGAGAGAGGCCTGTAGTTTTCATCATAGGTACACGTCAACTATGACAGACAAATTGAGAAAAAAAAATCCAGAAAATCACATTGTAGGACTTTTAATGAATTTTTTTGCAAATTATGGTGGAAAATAAGTATTTGGTCACCCTCAAACAAGCAAGATTTCTGGCTCTCACAGACCTGTAACTTCTTATTTAAGAGGCTCCTCTGTCCTCCACTCGTTACCTGTATTAATGGCACCTGTTTGAACTTGTTATCAGTATAAAAGACACCTGTCCACAACCTCAAACAGTCACACTCCAAACTCCACTATGGCCAAGACCAAAGAGCTGTCAAAGGACACCAGAAACAAAATTGTAGACCTGCACCAGGCTGGGAAGACTGAATCTGCAATAGGTAAGCAGCTTGGTTTGAAGAAATCAACTGTGGGAGCAATTATTAGGAAATGGAAGACATACAAGACCACTGATAATCTCCCTCGATCTGGGGCTCCACGCAAGATCTCACCCCGTGGGGTCAAAATGATCACAAGAACGGTGAGCAAAAATCCCAGAACCACACGGGGGGACCTAGTGAATGACCTGCAGAGAGCTGGGACCAAAGTAACAAAGCCTACCATCAGTAACACACTACGCCTCCAGGGACTCAAATCCTGCAGAAGCAACAGTGTGTGAAAACCTTGTGAAGACTTACAGAAAATGTTTGACCTGTTTCATTGCCAACAAAGGGTATATAACAAAGTATTGAGAAACCTTTGTTATTGACCAAATACTTATTTTACACCATAGTCTGTCATAGTTGACGTGTACCTATGATGAAAATTACAGGCCTCTCTCATCTTTTTAAGTGGGAGAACATGCACAATTGGTGGCTGACTAAATACTTTTTTTCCCCACTGTATTTAGCAGATGTTAGATGTTATGTAGCGAAATGCTTGATAAAGGGTAGCCTTTTTTACGCTAAATTCATTCAGTCTAAACAAGAATATTCAATAGACAGCTCCTAGATGCTTCATGTGTGTTTGAAACTACTCATTAGGAAAATTACAGTCATTTAGTCCTTTTTTACCTTTTACACAAAATATGTTTCCCCATAAAAACAGTTGTATTCAATCTCTGACACTTCCAGTTGAAAATGGTACATGAAGCACTTTGCAATCACTTGATGTGAGACTGGTCTACAAAGAAAACATTTGTCTCTGGTCATAAGTGCACTGGAACACTAAGGGCATGTTAACATTAAGCCCCCAATCAAAATAAACAGAGACAGACAGTTAGGATGTCTGTCTCAAAGGTACACTACCGGTCAAAAGTTTTAGAACACCTACTCATTCAAGGTTTTTCTTTATTTTTACTATTTTCTACATTGTACAATAATAGTGAAGACATCAAAACGATGAAATAACACGTATTGAATCATGTAGTAACCAAAAAAGTCTTAAACAAATCAAAATATATTTGAGATTTGAGATTATTCAAAGTAGCCACCCTTTGCCTTGATGACAGCTTTGAACACTCTTGGCATTCTCTCAACCAGCTTCACCTGGAATGCTTTTCCAACAGTCTTGAAGGCCAGGTCTTGTATTCCCATTTGAACTTTGTGGTGCTTTAAAATGTTGGGAAGCGCAGTAATAACACATTTAGATGATAACTCAACTAAAAATCAAACATTGTTTTTCTAATGGAATTTGGGAATTCAACAAACTTCTGGCTATCTTTTTGAGTGGGTGAATAAAGGTTGAAATCTCATTGATCAACGTCTCAACCAAATATTAACCAAATGTTCACGTTGAAATTATGTGGTGTGCCCAGTGGGTTGTCCTTGAGGTAAAATAAAAAGAGATGCGCTTTGATATGTGCTATTGTTGGACAAGGCTCTTACAACCAAAATCCAATTAGATATTTTTGAATCTTCAAGTGTTCGGTATAAATGTCAGCAGCTCTTCTGGCAGAAGCACAGCCATTGGCAAACTGGAGAAGTTTAAAAACCTTATCAAAGACAGTTACTGACAATGCCTCCATACACAAAAGAGAGAGAGAGAGGGAGAGAGAGAGAGAGAGAGAGAGAGAGAGAGAGAGAGAGAGAGAGAGAGAGAGAGAGAGAGAGAGAGAGAGAGAGAGAGAGAGAGAGAGAGAGAGAGAGAGAGAGAGAGAGAGAGAGAGAGAGAGAGAGAGAGAGAGAGAGAGAGAGAGAGAGAGAGAGAGAGAGAGAGAGAGAGAGAGAGAGAGAGAGAGAGAGAGAGAGAGAGAGAGAGAGAGAGAGAGAGAGAGAGAGAGAGAGAGAGAGAGAGAGAGAGAGAGAGAGAGAGAGAGAGAGA
This sequence comes from Coregonus clupeaformis, assembly GCF_020615455.1. NCBI lineage: Eukaryota > Metazoa > Chordata > Actinopteri > Salmoniformes > Salmonidae > Coregonus > Coregonus clupeaformis. The sequence goes on from NC_059206.1 coordinate 59,208,283, forward strand.
GAGAGAGATATGAAAACAGCAGGTCCGGGACAAGGTAGCATGTCCAGTGAACAGGTCAGGGTTCATAGCCACAGGCAGAACAGCAGAAACTGGATCAGCAGCAGATATGTGAGGGTATCTAAACCCATCGAGCATGTCAAGTGACTCAGCTTTTTTTAAACAAGCAAAACAACGTTTTGCTTCGTGTGGACTAAAGATAATACTGGTTGTTACCAGACCACAGGGTTTCAGCAAACTACAGCAATAGCTGATCACAAACTGGGACCGGGGGTTAATCGGATCACTTACAGAGCCGGGCTGCACTTCATCTTTCATCGCCAGGCAACACATTAATACTGCAATCGATACGTTAAATTATATTTCCCACACAATTTGTGAAAAATTGAGCAAAATAAGGCATAGTGACTAGGCCAACTCCTCAGACTTGACTGCCCTTGACCAGCACAAAAACATCCTGTGGCGTACTGCATTAGCATCAAATAGCCCCCGCGATATGCAACTTTTCAGGGAAGTTAGGAACCAATATACACAAGCAGTTAGGAAAGCAAAGGCTAACTTTTTCAAACAGAAATTTGCCTGTAGCACTAACTCCAAAAAGTTTTGGGACACTGTAAAGCCCATGGAGAATAAGAGCACTTCCTCCCAGCTGCCCACTGCACTGAGGCTAGGAAACACTATCACCACCGATAAATCTACAATAATCGAGAATTTCAACAAGCATTTTGCTATGGCTGGCCATGCTTTCCACCTGGCTACCACTACCCCGGCCACCAGCTCTGCACCCTCCGCTGCAACTTGCCCATGCCCCCCGCTTCTCCTTCACACAAATTCAGACAGCTGATGTTCTGAAAGAGCTACAAAATCTGGACTCCTACAAATCATCTGGGCTAGACAATCTGGACCCTTTCTTTCTAAAACTAGCCGCCGAAATTGTCGCAATCCCTATTACTAGCCTGTTCAACATCTCTTTCGTAACGTCTGAGATCCCCAGAGATTGGAAAGCTGCCGCGGTCATCCCCCTCTTCAAAGGGGGTGACACTCTAGATCCAAACTGTTACAGACCTATATCCATCCTGCCCTGCCTTTCGAAAGTTTTTGAAAGCCAAGTTAACAAACAGATCACCGACCATTTCGAATCCCACCGTACCTTCTCCGCTATGCAATCCGGTTTCCGAGCTGCTCATGGTTGCATCTCAGCCACGCTCAAGGTCCTAAACGATATTATAACCGCGATCGATAATAGACAGTACTGTGCAGCCGTCTTCATCGACCTGGCCAAGGCTTTCGACTCTGTCAACCACTGCATTCTTATTGGCAGACTAAATAGCCTTGGTTTCTCAAATGACTGCCTCGCCTGGTTCACCAACTACTTCTCAGATAGAGTTCAATGTGTAAAATCGGAGGGCCTGTTGTCTGGACCTATGGCAGTCTCTATGGGGGTGCCACAGGGTTCAATTCTTGGGCCGACTCTTTTCTCTGTGTATATCAATGATGTCGCTCTTGCTGCTGTTGACTCTCAGATCCACCTCTACGCAGACGACACCATTTTGTATACATCTGGCCCTTCATTGGACACTGTGTTAACAAACCTCCAAACGAGCTTCAATGCCATATAACACTCCTTCTGTAGCCTCCAACTGCTCTTAAACACTAGTAAAACTAAATGCATGCTCTTCAATCGAACGCTGCTGGCACCCGCCCACCCGACTAGAATCACTACTCTCGACGGGTCTGACCTAGAGTATGTGGACAACTACAAATACCTAGGTGTCTGGTTAGACTGTAAACTCTCCTTCCAGACTCACATTAAGAATCTCCAATCCAAAGTTAAATCTAGAACTGGCTTCCTATTTCGCAACAAAGCCTCCTTCACTCATGCTGCCCAACATGCCCTCGTAAAACGGACTATCCTACCGATCCTTGACTTCGGCGATGTCATTTACAAAATAGCCTCCAACACTCTACTCAGCAAATTGGATGTAGTCTATCACAGTGCCATCCATTTTGTCTCCAAAGCCCCATACACTACACACCACTGTGACCTGTACGCTCTTGTTGGCTGGTCCTCACTACATATTCGTCGCCAAACCCACTGGCTCCAGGCCATCTATAAATCACTGCTAGGCAAATCCCCGCCTTATCTTAGCTCATTGGTCACCATAGCAACACCCACCCGTAGTATGCGCTCCAGCAGGTATATCTCACTGGTCATCCCCAAAGCCAACACCTCCTTTGGCCGCCATTCCTTCCAGTTCTCTGCTGCCAATGACTGGAACGAATTGCAAAAATCTCTGAAGCTGGAGACTTAAGTATAAGTTGTCAGAGCACCTTACCGATCACTGCACCTGTACACAGCCCATCTGAAATTAGCCCACCCAACTACCTCATCCCTATATTGTTATTTATTTTTGCTCATTTGCACCCCAGTATCTCTATTTGCACATCATCTCTTGCACATCTATCATTCCAGTGTTAATACTAATTGTAATTATTTTGCACTATAGCCTATTTATTGCATTACCTCCATAACTTGCTACATTTGCACACACTGTATGTATATTTTCTGTTGTATTTTTGACTTTATGTTTTGTTTTACCCCATATGTAACTCTGTGTTGTTGTTTTTATCGCACTGCTTTGCTTTATCTTGGCCAGGTCGCAGTTGTAAATGAGAACTTGTTCTCAACTGGCTTACCTGGTTAAATAAAGGTGAAATAAAAAATAAAATAATAAAAAAATAGGCCAAGATGGATGAGGTGAGTCATATACACTATGTATACAAAAGTATGTGAACACTCCTTAAAATAAGTGGATTTGGTATTTCAGCCACACCCGTTGCTGACAGGTGTATAAAATCGAGCACACCGCCATGCAATCTCCATAGACAAACATTGGCAGTAGAATGGCCTTACTGAAGAGCTCAGTGACTTTAACGTGGCACTGTCATAGGATGCCACTTTTCCAACAAGTCAGTTGGTCAAATTTCTGCCCTGCTAGAGCTGCCCCGGTCAACTGTAAGTGCTGTTATTGTGAAGAGGAAACGTCTAGGAGCAACAACGGCTCAGCCTCGAAGTGGTAGGCTACACAAGCTCACAGAAAGGGACCGCTGAGTGCTTACATTTACATTTTAGTCATTTAGCAGACGCTCTTATCCAGAGCGACTTACAGGAGTGCGTAACGCGTAGAAATCGTCTGTCCTCAGTTGCAACACTCACTACCGAGTTCCAAACTGCCTCTGGAAGCAACGTCACCACATTAACTGTTTGTCGGAAGCTTGATGACCAAGCAGCCACACACAAGCCTAAGATCCCCATGTGCAATTCCAAGCGTCGGCTGGAGTGGTGTAAAGCTCGCCGTCATTGGACTCTGGAACAGTGGAAACGCGTTCTCTGGAGTGATGAATCACGCTTCACAATCTGGCAGTCTGACAGACGAATCTGGGTTTGGCGGATGCCAAGAAAATGCTACCTGCCCCAATGCATAGTGCCACTGTAAAGTTTGGTGGCGGAGGAATAATGGTCTGTGGCTAGGCCCCTTAGTTCCAGTGAAGGTAAATCTTAACGCTACAGCATACAGGGACATTCTAGACGATTATGTGCTTCCAACTTTGTGGCAACAGTTTGGGGAAGTCCCTTTCCTCTTTCAGCATAAAAACGCCCCTGTGCACAAAGCGAGGTCCATACAGAAATGGTTTGTCGAGATCGGTGTGGAAGAACTTGACTGGCCTCCACAGAGCCATGACCTCAACCCCATCAAACACATTTGGGATGAATTGGAACGCCAACTGCGAGCCAGGCCTAATCGCCCAACATCAATGCCCGACCTCACTTATGCTCTTGTGGCTGAATGGAAGCAAGTCCCCGCAGCAATGTCCCAACATCTAGTGGAAAGCCTTCCCAGAAGAGTGGAGGCTGTTATAGCATCAAAGGGGGATCAACTCCATATTAATGCCCATGATTTTGGAATGAGATGTTTGATGAACATGTGTCCACATACCTTTGGTCATGTAGTGTATATTTTATGGACATCAGCAATACATCTTCCCTTATGCTTCCCCCGTTTTAATTAGCTTTGAAACGGCAACATATTCTCTCAGCCTCATTGCAAAATGTGTGTACAATTGCAGGATATTAGCTTTAAAACAGGAACATTTTCTCTCAGCCTCATGGCAAAATGTGTAGCATAGCATGAGATTAGCTATGAAACTGCAAATATTTTTCTCTTTGCCCCAAGGCAAAATGGCAGGAAGTTAGTTTTTTTCCTCACAAAAAAGCATTCCTAAAAATAAAATTAAAAATGATGGTACGCCACTGGCCAGACGTTGTCTATCTGAGCATGTGCACTCCGGTCTTGATGAGTTTGTGAGGCGTGAGGGAGAGGAGACGTGTGAGGAATCATAAACCTAAAGTCAGAGGAACAGCTAGCCACAGACAGTCATCTCTCTCAGATGAACGAGCCTCCATTACATCGTAACACAACACATTCCTTACTGCCATACTGATGGTCATTATCTAGGAGAAAGGGTATGAGGAATATACAACAGAGACTTATCAAGGACATTGCTAAAAGTATTTAGATGCAACAATTCTAGTTATAGTCATCAAATCTGTCCGTAGAATGTTTGTAAAATATATTTCAGCAGTCATAAAATGTACATGAACTGGGGATAATTAAGTTGGAAAAGCAGACAACTGAAATTAGAAAATATATTTAGTATCAAGGACTTTACTTAAGGAAGTATTCTACTTCAATTCTTCACCTTCATCAAATCCGTGTAGAATGGAGAAAACGCTTTTAAAAAGATAATTCACATTAGTCTAGGCCTTCATGAGATGGAGCTGAATCAAGTTGTTTGTTGCCCCAATTAGGGCCTAGGGGTAATTGTTCTAAAGCAGGATGCTTCAATTCCTGCTTCCCTGGTTGGACATTATGCTTTTCAATGATATAGGAATCTTTAAGAAACGCTAATGGAAAAAAAAGACCAAGTCAGGCATTAGTCATGCATGGCTGGGGAAAACTCTTTCAGCATCTGCCTAGCTTCCCTTAATCTACGAGGAAGCAATTTTCTGCACTAAAGTTTGCAGGGAGCCATCTCTCCCGAGTGGGGTTACTGAGCAATGAACAGTGCTCCGGCAGTCGTGGCAGAGGGAAAAACAGAAGCTTTCCGCTTTAAGACACATTGGGGACCTGAATGGGCTTTTTATGACACTTCAATCCTGTCCATTGCCTGTAAACCTGATGCTGTGCATTGTATCGAGGGATCCAGGGAGGGGAATTGCAGTGGAGGGATCGACGCTGCCTGCAGCCAGCCACCATTTAGCCGAGATGAACTAGGGAGGACTGACTCTCAAAGTGAAGTTGGCCAAATATGCTGAGATGAGCAATGCAGCAGTTACCCTTCCTATAAAGGCAACTGGATGGCTCGGCTTGTGTCGTTTATGGCCACAGATTGGGAAGAGAGCATGGGAGCCAGTCTTCTTCCTCTTTCCCATGTCAATGTGAAATTATCATCAGATTTCGCTGTTCTCTTGTTGCAAGCTGCCAGCATTCAAAGTGATTGAAATAAATGTGGTGATGACAATGACAGATTATATGGTGCTTTGCTCAGACATGAGCCAGGCCCTGTGTCATAAATAACAGTGTCTGTAGACACATGGTAATCACATCCAAGTAAATCCATTTCAGGTGTAGACCCCGGCATGATGTTTATTGGCAAAACTGGGAAATTAGATGCAGTGAATAAGGCTGGAATAATGCAATGGGTTGCAGGTGAGGAGGGTGAATAATATACCTGCATTTACAGGAAGGTTACTTTGAATGAGAGTCAATGGTCCTTGAGAACAAAGTAGGGATTACATGATTTCGAAGGATGCAACAACATTATATGGTCTGACCAAGATTCCAACATGTCCATTATAACTAGGGCCAGGCAGAATGTACACAAGGGGATTAGAACTAATGCATACCTTTGTAATTAATTCAAATCAAACTACAGACTGTTGGACCTCTAAAAGTATTGTCACAACAACCCTGCAGATTCAATCTGATCCAAATCATAACAAACAAGAGCATTCAGAAGAGGGTATTGTCAAATTCTCCCAGGAAGTGGAAGGCTAATGTCAAAGGCAGGAGGTTATGGTAACAGGAAGCTATATTTAATTGCTATCAAAATACAATGAAAGATGACTAATTGTCAAAACCAAGGTCTCTTGATGGATTTTGTGATATTATAAATTGACTATTTCCCTGTATTGAGAAGGATACTGCACTTCTGAAAAGTATTCTCTGTACTTCGAACACTGAGGTGTTGAAAGCATACCCATGCTGTTCAGACAGATGCTGAGCTGCTGAGTGTACAGTATGAACTGAATATATTTAAACACCAATTAAACCAAAGCCTCCCCCCAATTTTCACTCAGCATAGGGGGAGCTGCTTTGTCCGACAGCAACAGTATGAGCCGAATTGCTCTGAAGATTTTACATTCATCATAAACGGGGAGGAAATTAGGTGAAAGAGAGTGATTTTGGGTATTGAAAGCTGAGTGATTTTGAGTAAAATGAAAATACAGTTTGTTTTGAGGTTAGACTATTGGATAAAGGTTTGTTATTCTAGTAATCTCGTTCACAGACACTTCCTCCAAAATGCCCAAAGAGTCTGGTGGACCAATGCATCAAACTTGGCCTTCCTTAACCAATACAATTGGCTTAATCGGTTTAACCTACCAAACAATAATCTCCCACAACACCTTCACCCTAACCCTTCCCCGTAAACTAGCACACCCAGGCTTATATGCACTGTGCGCAATAGCCTGGGGACAAGGTTATTATTTTAGTGACTGCTGCTGTTGAAGAGGTGGAAGATGAGGCGGAGGAGGAAGAGTATGATGTGAGCGTTTTCTCTGTGCAGCGCCAGTAACTCTCTGTAAACATAAATATATATTGAGCCAGCTCGCTCCGTCGTATGGATGATCAAAAGTTTTGCCTCTAAAGCCTGAAATCTAATATCTGTGAGAATAGTCCAGATCCATTTACAGTCTGGGTGTAAGTAGTAAGCAGCCGCTGGCAGAGAGACAGGATTCTGTTCATCAGTAGTATAGTGGAGATGGGGAAATCTGCTTCTGACAGCAGCGTAGTGATAAACAGCACAGGGGAACAGAGTCTGGGCTAGGATGGCCCTGAGGAATTAAACATGTGCAACCAGGAGGAAGGAAAAGCAGTATTTCAGTACAGCTCTGAAACTCTGAAATGAAATGAACTCAGGGTCCACTGCATGCAAAGCTCAGAGCGCACACGCTGACGCGATATCCTCTCCCAAAGTGCCACAAAGAATTTGAGTCTCGCTTTGTTTCGGGGGGTAGAAAACGCCTCACTGTCATTTTCACTCAACTGTGAGGCATGGCGCTATCTTTCAGGCCTTCCTCCCCCAGTCGCCTGATATTGTGACTAACAGCAGGAAAAAAGTTTGATAATTACCACTAGCTGCCTCAGGTTTTGCTGAGAAAAAGCTTTTCAGAGAGTTTCCTTCTTTTTACAGCCAGTCATAAAATAAGGAGACGCATCATAAAATGTCTCAATACTCTACCACCATGGCACTCTTTAAAAAGCTGTCTCTTCATGGAACATCACTTTCGGGTGAAATATGGAGCAGCAGTGTCCAAGGTAGCATGGCCCATAGGCAGAGAGTAAATCCTATACCTGGTTAATTCGGAATCAGCCATGTCCTCTTCTTTTACAGAAACAAACTGTCTTTGTTGGGCATTAAAGAGCTCACTGAACTGAGATGTGCCATTGAGGAGGACTACTGTCCATATCGTCATAATGGGCTCTTAAGCTTGCATTGATATTGCTAAACAATGGATAAGCGGCTATTGTAGATACAAACACCTCCTGGAGAGGCAAATCTATCACACTGTGATACTTGTTGGTCTCAAAGTAAAGTGGGCCCAATTAAATCCCATCTATTACTCTTAAAACCATTAGCGCCCACCTCTCCAGTGCAGCCAACATGGTTGACTCATATAGACTTCAAGATCCCACACTGGCCAGGGTCACATGACTGTAAGCTGCAGGATATGCAAGGATCAAACTTCTCCCATACAGAGGTCTCACATAAGGGCCCTGGCATCATCTCAGAAAGAGAGTACCACACATTTTTACATTTTAGCAGACGCTCTTATCCAGAGCAACTAGGGTTAAGTGCCTTGCTCAAGGGCACATCGACAGATTTTTCACCTAGTCAGCTCAGGGATTAGAACCAGCGACCTTTCGGTTACTGCCACAACGCTCTTAACCACTAAGCTACCTGCCGCCCACACCAAAGGCAATAAACATCAAGCAGATTACACTGCATCTGACGACAACACAACTGATGTGTCAAATACATTCAGAAAATCAACTAACAAATAGTTAGTCCACCCCAATGGTGGAACAAGCTCCCTCACGACGCCAGGACAGCGGAGTCACTCACCACCTTCCGGAGACATTTGAAACCCCACCTCTTTAAGGAATACCTGGGATAGGATAAAGTGTTCCTTCTAACCCCCCCCCCCCCCCCAAATTGTAAAGTGGTTATCCCACTGGCTATAGGGTGAACGCACCAATTGGTGAGTCGCTCTGGCTAAGAGCGTCTGCTAAATGACGTTAATGTGCCCTTGAGCAAGGCACTTAACCCTAATTGCTCCTGTAAGTCGCTCTGGATAAGAGCGTCTGCTAAATGACTAAAATGTAAATGTAAATAAATACATATCTAGAGAATGTAGAAACTTACAAATATATAACATATAATAAATAAAAGTGCATAGGAGACTTTAACTGACATTAAACCTGCATATCATTAACCTTCCTGGCAATCTTTGTTACAGAAAGTATTTTTATAATTTTTATAATTTTCATAGGAAGTAATCAAATCAAATCAAATTGTGTTTGCCACATGCGCCGAATACAACAGGTGTAGACCTTACAGTGAAATGCTTACTTACAAGCCCTTAACCAACAATGCAGTTTTAAGAAAAATAAGTGTTAAGTAAAAAATAGATAAGTAAAACATGTATTAATAATTAAAGAGCAGCAGTAAAATAAAATAAAATAACAGTAGGGAGGCTATATACAGGGGGTACCGGTACAGAGTCAATGTGCGGGGGTACAGGTTAGTCGAGGTAATTGAGGTAATATGTACATGTGGGTAGAGTAGGTTCCATCATGTGTGCATATAAAATATATTCTTCTGAAACCCTCACATCACACGAAGACAGCTTTGTGACATGGGAGAGAAGAGGGGAAAGAAGGAGTGGGTGTATAACTGGCACTATAAAAGCGTCTTCAGAGCACTGTAAATGACTTCTAAATGGCTATGAAATGACAGCTCCTTCAAGTAATACAGTGAGGGAAAAAAGTATTTGATCCCCTCCTGATTTTGTACGTTTGCCCACTGACAAAGAAATTATCAGTCTATAATTTTAATGGTAGGTTTATTTGAACAGTGAGAGACAGAATAACAACAAAAAAATCTAGAAAAACGCATGTCAGAAATGTTATAAATTGATTTGCATTTTAATGAGGGAAATAAGTATTTGACCCCTCTGCAAAACATGACTTAGTACTTGGTGGCAAAACCCTTGTTGGCAATCACAGAGGTCAGACATTTCTTGTAGTTGGCCACCAGGTTTGCACACATCTCAGGAGGGATTTTGTCCCACTCCTCTTTGCAGATCTTCTCCAAGTCATTAAGGTTTCGAGGCTGACGTTTGGCAACTCGAACCTTCAGCTCCCTCCACAGATTTTCTATGGGATTAAGGTCTGGAGACTGGCTAGCCCACTCCAGGACCTTAATGTGCTTCTTCTTGAGCCACTCCTTTGTTGCCTTGGCCGTGTGTTTTGGATTATTGTCATGCTGGAATACCCATCCACGACCCGTTTTCAATGCCCTGGCTGAGGGAAGGAGGTTCTCACCCAAGATTTGACGGTACATGGCCCCATCCATCGTCCCTTTGATGCGGTGAAGTTGTCCTGTCCCCTTAGCAGAAAAACACGCCCAAAGCATAATGTTTCCACCTCCATGTTTGACGGTGGGGATGGTGTTCTTGGGGTCATAGGCAGCATTCCTCCTCCTCCAAACACGGCGAGTTGAGTTGATGCCAAAGAGCTCGATTGTGGTGTCATCTGACCACAACACTTTGACCCAGTTGTCCTCTGAATCATTCAGATGTTCATTGGCAAACTTCAGACGGGCCTGTATATGTGCTTTCTTGAGCAGGGGGACCTTGCGGGCGCTGCAGGATTTCAGTCCTTCACGGCGTAGTGTGTTACCAATTGTTTTCTTGGTGACTATGGTCCCAGCTGCCTTGAGATCATTGACAAGATCCTCCAATGTAGTTCTGGGCTGATTCCTCACCGTTCTCATGATCATTGCAACTCCACGAGGTGAGATCTTGCATGGAGCCCCAGGCCGAGGCAGATTGACAGTTCTTTTGTGTTTCTTCCATTTGCGAATAATCGCACTAACTGTTGTCACCTTCTCACCAAGCCGCTTGGCGATGGTCTTGTAGCCCATTCCAGCCTTGTGTAGGTCTACAATCTTGTCCCTGACATCCTTGGAGAGCTCTTTGGTCTTGGCCATGGTGGAGAGTTTGGAATCTGATTGATTGATTGCTTCTGTGGACAGGTGTCTTTTATACAGGTAACAAGCTGAGATTAGGAGCACTCCCTTTAAGAGTGTGCTCCTAATCTCAGCTCGTTACCTGTATAAAAGAAATGCAAATTAATTTATAACATTTTTGACATGCATTTTTCTGGATTTTTGTTGTTGTTATTCTGTCTCTCACTGTTCAAATAAACCTACCATTAAAATTAAAGACTGATCATTTCTTTGTCAGTGGGCAAACGTACAAAATCAGCAGGGGATCAAATACTTTTTTCCCTCACTTTAACTCAGACTACAATACAATATGTTGTTGTTATTCCCTTTCTCTCAGGGCAAGAGAAGGGTCCCCACAGGGCCAGCACACTCTCCTGCTCTTCCTGTGCCTTAGCAACAGTGTAGCAACAGATGGGAGATGTTTGTATATCAGTTTGTACTACAACTACAGTAGTTATGAATACAGAGCAATAGCTTGTGATACTGTAAATTCACTTTCAATTCACTTTGAATTCGGAGAGTACGACCCTGCCTTACACAGGAAGCGGCACAGGTCCTAATCCAGGCACTTGTCATCTCCCGTCTGGATTACTGCAACTCGCTGTTGGCTGGGCTCCCTGCCTGTGCCATTAAACCCCTACAACTCATCCAGAATGCCGCAGCCCGTCTGGTGTTCAACCTTCCCAAGTTCTCTCACGTCACCCCGCTCCTCCACACACTCCACTGGCTTCCAGTTGAAGCTCGCATCTGCTACAAGACCATGGTGCTTGCCTACGGAGCTGTGAGGGGAACGGCACCTCCGTACCTTCAGACTCTGATCAGTCCCTACGCCCAAATGAGGGCATTGCGTTCATCCACCTCTGGCCTGCTGGCCCCCCTACCTCTGCGGAAGCACAGTTCCCGCTCAGCCCAGTCAAAACTGTTCGCTGCTCTGGCACCCCAATGGTGGAACAAGCTCCCTCACGACGCCAGGACAGCGGAGTCACTCACCACCTTCCGGAGACACTTGAAACCCCACCTCTTTAAGGAATACCTGGGATAGGATAAAGTAATCCTTCTAACCCCCCCTTACCCCCCAAAAAAAAATTTTAATAAAAAAAAACTTTGTCAAGTGGTTATCCCACTGGCTATAAGGGTGAATGCACCAATTTGTAAGTCGCTCTGGATAAGACCGTCTGCTAAATGACGTAAATGTAAATGTACATTTCCCTTTTGTTTACAATAATGTTGGAACAGACTTTAGAAGGTGGAATGGGGGGACGTTACGCCCAGGATGGACATTGGACATTGGGGCAGCCATAATAGCTATTGGCCTATAGACCTGGTGACATAGCATCTTGGCGGCAACTCATTCCCACTGCCCTTGTATCTGCCTTGCCTGTGTTTGCAGAGATCTATGAGGCAGTCCACTGATGAGACCAGATCAATACTTACGCCCCCTATTATCATTTCAAACCAAACAAGGGCCCCAAAATGAATCTTTCCATTCCAAGTTAACGACTTCTCCTGAATAACACCATGGGAAAGGCTCTTTGTTTGTGTTTGTTCATATTGATCTGACACCAAGTGGATGGCCCGAACAAATCCATTTGACTCATGTTGGGCCTGTCAATACAAACTATTTCCCTGACTTTGATTTGTTGTTTCTGTCAGAAAAAAAGCAACATTGAGTATTCAGTCAACCAAGCACAACAGTTCCTTTTAAAACAAAACAAAACAAATACATAGATGTCTTTATTTCCCAGTTAAACATTGTGGTTTGGCTTGTAGACCCTGTGCTCATTGGTGCCAATGTAACAAGCACCCAGCTTAGTGCCCAGAGTGGCAGTTAGTCCTGGCACCAGTCCCCAGCCTGGCACAGACCACCTCGACCTACCAGTCCAGGGTTTTGCAGGATTCTCCAACTAAACTCCACAATGTTGTCAGAACCACCCAGTGTTTAATTTATAAATCGTGAGGTGCCGGAACAAAAAGTGAGTATGAGAGGGGGGTGATCTGTGGAGCTCTGAGGTACAGGAATGCATGAGAAAAAAATATCACCTTTATAATAAAACGCATACATATCATCGCATTTGCGTAGTGGCATAGAGCAGTAGAGTAGAGGCACTTACAGAAGTTGCACACATGGGGTACATTTTAGTAGCTTAGGGTCTGGGAAAAATGTGGCCTTTTATCAGTGGTGTGTATTCACGGATGCCAAGAGAAGCGAGGCTTCCCCAAAACATTTACCAATAAAAGAACAGAAAATCATTTATCTTTCGTGTGTCTGTGTTTCATAATTTTCCTTCAATTCGCAAGAGGCTGAATGTATCTCACAGGAGAAAGCATCCGAGCGAGCCAAACAGCCTCCCGCTGTCTCTCTACGTGTAGGCCATCTATCTGATGCTGTCTGGTCCAAACGAGTATGACATTGTTACTGCCCGTAGCATTGAAGGCAAGGGAAGCCAGCGAGCATTTTGCCTACCTTGATAAAAAAAGTATAAAAAAATTAGCCAATCAGCATTGCGCTAAACTGAGCGATCTCAACTGTGAATGGTCTTGGTGCACCAAAAAAATTTGTCAAGGGAAGCCACCTTGGATTCTGGCGTCACTCCTATCAAATCCCATTGAGAGCATACGTCATTGATAGAAAAACTTGAAATGTTGCATCTCGTTGTGTTGTTGTCCTCCAGTGGCTAGCTAGCTAGCTAAAATTGTCCCTTTCCTAAATTAGCCATGGATGGAGATTTGGACTTGTGGTTTTACCCACGCACCGCTACTGCCAATGATTATAACGACGATTCTGATCCAACCATTAATTCATACATTGCCGTTTCTCTACAAGTACAAGTGAGTCAACATGTTTTTCTACTTGCACGAATGAACGCACGCACACACACACGCGTGCATTGATTGATTGGACTAAATCGTTTTTGGTATCTTTTAGTTGTCACTGTATTAGACTAAGCAGAGGTGATTTGATGATGTTGAAATGTTGAAATGTTGAAGTTGAAATAGTGCTGGAGGCAGCTCCAGTATTCTTTGCGACTTGCGGTAACTCTGTGGTTCTAAATCAATAGTTGTTTAGTGGTCAGAAAATGTCGGAAACATTAACTTGCTTAACCGTGCTGTAGGTCATGTAACTGTCTGTTAGTGTACATGCAATATGCTTTGTGGACTTCACTGGACAGAGGTTGCTATCCAGTTTTGTGATAATACAAAGGTGTGGTTGAATTTATTCTGCCACTGTGTCTTCTTATTGTCTCGGCCTTTAGGCCTATATATCACAGTCGCAAGGCATATTAATTAACAGCTTATAGCTTTTTTGAGGGGTGGGGTGGGGGGGCTTGGCTTCCCCAGTGATTTTACCCACGCACCGCTACTGCCTTTAATAAATGCATTTCAAGCAATTCTACATCATTTTACATGACTGGAGACTTTGGCAGAATCTTTTTGAATACCACACAAATGATCGAAATGACAGGCTATTGACACTGACAAACTGAGAATCTGAGATCAATAAAAACTACATTGTGTTGAATCCATCAATAGCCTAGGCCTAGGTGTGTGGAGACATATTGTAGGCAACAATATGAGGAGGAAATTATAGTCCTAAAATTGCTTTCCAGTTTCACTGACTCACCCAATAATGCGCAGCTCACTCACCGATGATGGCCGATGCATTCGTGCCAAAAGCCTATCTCTTGTTTTACTTTGTAAAACAATATTTGGAAGTTTATCAAATATTTTGGTAGCCTACAGCATACGGATTAGAGTCTTCTCTTTTCAGCATGAGCCATTTGCTTTCCAACCTGTGTTTTTTGATATATTGTGAAAGGCCTGTTTTGTCTGCATGCTGTTCACTGACAGATTTGCCGCGCGTTCCCGACTGTAGGCTATGAAACCACCCACAAGTCCACAGCACCACACCTCAGCACTCCAACCCAGAGCTCCACAGCCACTCAGCCCATTGTTTTGCTTTCTCCCCAGGGCTCTCTTTCCCAATGCAGAGTGTGTGTTTCCCAGGTCATACCCCTCATTCAGCCAAAGATGAGATGGCTTTGGGGTCATGCTGTGCCCTCGCCAGGGTCGCCTGTTGAGAAAAGTGTGTGTCGCATGACTCCAGATCTATGAACAGAACTCATACTGTGAGCTGTGGGATGGAGACTCCCCATCTCCACTAGCACCACTGTTACTGTTGTAGCTGTTACACTGTACAGTAGCTGCTGCTGCTGCCAGAGAGCTGACAGCTCCCACTGTTCACTGGTCTGGATATGAGATGAGTATTGGACATATTCTGGGTGGTCTCTCAACACCACACACTCACACACACACACAGACACACACACACACAGTCATCACACTATGACAACACAGAGAGTGTTCAAGCTGAGTGAGAGGGTGTGTGTTTACTTTGTGCACACAGACATACTACTGTTTGTAAATATGTCTGCTTGCTTGTACTGTACACATGTGTGACTCTCTATAGACTCTATAGACAATTCTCTGTGATTGTGAGCCCCACCTCCATTCAGTCCTGTTGTCTAATGCCAATTTGTTCATTAATCGTCATGTGTAGCACAGCACTTATAACACATTTACTGTGGAGAGGGATAGAAAGAGAGTGATAGAACAGAAGAGGGATTGTAAAAAATAGTCTAGATTCAGTGGAAAAGCCCAATCTGCCATATTCAATATTTACAGCACGCCAGCGGAGACAGAAAGCGAGTGAGCCCTACAGCCAAAACCAACCATTTGCGCCCGCTGCCTCGCTAATTGGGCACATTCGTCTTTCATTTATCACTGGATTGAAGTGCAGGAATAGCTCCAAAAGCACACAGCCGCCATCTTAGAACAAGTTTACTGAGTGCCGACCAAAATAATTGAAAGCGTTCTACAGCTGGCTCTGCCGCTCAAGATATGGGGCAAAAAGGGCTTTTCTTGTGTACTTCTTGTTGGTCGCTCTAAGAGTATTAGAGCAAAAGAGACAGACCAAGAGGAAGTGAGATGATTGATTGAACAGTGAGTCGTTGAGGAGAGAAAGATGGGCTGGATGATTGCTCTCCCTCAATATGGCCAAAATACAGTGGGGGAAAAAAGTATTTAGTCAGCCACCAATTGTGCAAGTTCTCCCACTTAAAAAGATGAGAGAGGCCTGTAATTTTCATCATAGGTACATGTCAACTATGACAGACAAAATGAGAAAAAAAAATCCTGAAAATCACATTGTAGGATTTTTTATGAATTTATTTGCAAATTATGGTGGAAAATAGGTATTTGGTCAATAACAAAAGTTTCTCAATACTTTGTTATATACCCTTTGTTGGCAATGACACAGGTCAAACATTTTCTGTAAGTCTTCACAAGGTTTTCACACACTGTTGCTGGCCCAATTTTGGCCCATTCCTCCATGCAGATCTCCTCTAGAGCAGTGATGTTTTGGGGCTGTCGCTGGGCAACACGGACTTTCAACTCCCTCCAAAGATTTTCTATGGGGTTGAGATCTGGAGACTGGCTAGGCCACTCCAGGACCTTGAAATGCTTCTTACGAAGCCACTCCTTCGTTGCCCGGGCGGTGTGTTTGGGATCATTGTCATGCTGAAAGACCCAGCCACGTTTCATCTTCAATGCCCTTGCTGATGGAAGGAGGTTTTCACTTAAAAATTCACGATACATGGCCCCATTCATTCTTTCCTTTACACGGATCAGTCGTCCTGGTCCCTTTGCAGAAAAACAGCCCCAAAGCATGATGTTTCCACCACCATGCTTCACAGTAGGTATGGTGTTCTTTGGATGCAACTCAGCATTCTTTGTCCTCCAAACACGACGAGTTGAGTTTTTACCAAAAAATTCTTTTTTGGTTTCATCTGACCATATGACATTCTCCCAATCCTCTTCTGGATCATCCAAATGCACTCTAGCACACTTCAGACGGGCCTGGACATGTACTGGCTTAAGCAGGGGGACACGTCTGGCGCAGCAGGATTTGAGTCCCTGGCGGCGTAGTGTGTTACTGATGGTAGGCTTTGTTACTTTGGTCCCAGCTCTCTGCAGGTCATTCACTAGGTCCCCCCGTGTGGTTCTGGGATTTTTGCTCACCGTTCTTGTGATCATTTTGACCCCACGGGGTGAGATCTTGCGTGGAGCCTCAGATCGAGGGAGATTATCAGTGGTCTTGTATGTCTTCCATTTCCTAATAATTGCTCCCACAGTTGATTTCTTCAAACCAAGCTGCTTACCTATTGCAGATTCAGTCTTCCCAGCCTGTTGCAGGTCTACAATTTTGTTTCTGGTGTCTTTTGACAGCTCTTTGGTCTTGGCCATAGTGGAGTTTGGAGTGTGACTGTTTGAGGTTGTGGACAGGTGTCTTTATACTGATAACAAGTTCAAACAGGTGCCATTAATACAGGTAACGAGTGGAGGACAGAGGAGCCTCTTAAAGAAGAAGTTACAGGTCTGTGAGAGCCAGAAATCTTGCTTGTTTGTAGGTGGCCAAATACTTATTTTCCACCATAATTTGCAAATAAATTCATAAAAAATCCTACAATGTGATTTTCTGAATTTTGTTTTCTCATTTTGTCTGTCATAGTTGACGTGTACCTATGATGAAAATTACAGGCCTCTCTCATCTTTTTAAGTGGGAGAACTTGCACAATTGGTGGCTGACTAAATACTTTTTTTCCCCACTGTACCAGCACTTTACTGTGCTTGCCATGGGTACATCGTCGCCAGCAGTGTTGGGTGGCTGATATCTTAAGTGGCCAGTAATGGTCTGATGGAGGTACTAGCCAGGATTCAGTTAGACTGAATGGGAGCTGAGTGCACATTCTATCGGAAGAGTGGATGGATGCCAAGATCATGGTGCTTTTGTACATTGCCAGTCTCATGTAGTGTTTCAAACCTGTGGGCACAACATACACTTTACTACATGCCCCCAACCCATACTCATTTTGTAGCATAACATAATTTATTTCCACTTTAAATATACAGTTCCACAAATACTTTATCTAGAATTACCAAAATTAGTCATTTAAAACGCTCAGTATGCCTTAGGACCAATTGGCCCCTATCAAAATGACCTTTTAAATTCAATAATTTCATACTGACTATCACAGGTATAGAATCTGACATGAATGTATTTAAATTAAAAACCTAATTAGTCAATTAGCATGTGTCGGTAATGGAGCAAATAGGAGAGGCGGCTAAATTGCTCAGAGCAATTAAAGCTGTGAAATTGCATGTCCAAACAGCAGCGGACGGCGAGATCACACTGGGAACATGATTTAAAATAATTGCTCCTTATTATCGGGGAAATAATCCAGGGCCTCATGGGGATTTTTGGCACTGAGCGAACGAGAGGGGAAGAGGAAATGTGGCACAATACGCAGTGGAATGGAAAAACAACAAATTCAATCATTTTTCTAAGTATTCTTCAGTGTATGTGCCCCATAACCATAATATAATATTATGTTGTATTCTGGGCTGACTGGACAGAGACTTGTTAACACTGGGAGAGAGGCTGAAGTATGTCTTAATAAAACAAATCATATAGGCCTATACCCTCACAGTGATACACACAAGGCAGGAAGAATGTTGCCCTGGAGGCAACTGTCAGAGTTGCTGTAGGTAGGTGTGGTGTGGAATCAGGCGCAGGACGCAGAAGTAAAGTCCAAACAAAGTCTTTAGTAGATCAACACAAAATAATCCAAGAACAGCCCGGAGGCGAGAAAAGCGAGCACAGGCGTAACCAAACGGGCGCACTAAACATGTGCGTAAATCTCTCCTAAAAACAACAAGGAGGCAAACTACTAAATAGCGCACCAAAATAGGTAGCGCAGCAACACGGCAAGAAAACAATTACACACAACACCTAACTAACAACAAGGAACTAAATAGGGTGCTTAATGAGACATAACACAAAACAGGTGTGACAAACAGACAAAACCAATCAAACAAGAAACATAGAACGGTGGCAGCTAGTACTCCGGAGACGACGACCGCCGAAACCTGCCCGAACAAGGAGGAGGGGCCGCCTCGGCCGAAACCGTGACAGCAACTCTGCAGAGTGGTCACTAGCTGGCCAAGCCACAAAGCAATACAATCTGATTTTAAACCTAACCCTAATGCCTAACCCTAACCTTAAATGAAGGCCAAAAAGCTCATTTTTGTTTTCATGAATTTAAACGATAAATACATTTAAAGCCAATTTTGACTTTGCAGCTGGCCCATCTAGCGGAAATCGCTCAGTTCTACCTCCAGGGCAAGATTCAGGACAATAAACGTCAACCTGCCTATATACCACTCCCGCCCCCTTCTCTTCTATCTCAGTTTAGGCTGTCTACAGGGGGTCACGTGGGGCCATGTGGTGCTCTTATGTGCTGGGGTAGTGCTGGGGCTGTTTCAGATACAATCTATCCAGTGGCCACATTCCATCAGTCGATCACTGCTCCTCAAATCGATATCAGAGCGAAGCCAGAAATATTTATTAAAGGAAGGAGGAAGAAGCAGATTTCTTAGTTTGCCTTTGCAGGAGGCTGAAATTGGCGTGTTTACAAACCTGGATGGACTCAGTTAATTAAGATGAAATTATTCAATTCTGGTGAGATTGAGCAGTGATTGAACCCATGCTGCACGTGGAGACCGCTCTGATTAGCAGTCAAGCCAGCGCGTTCCAATACATTTTAATGCGAGAAAATATTCCACTTTTTCAATTACACACCCCAACAGCCCCCTAACTACCAAAACCAACTAATTTGCATAATTGAAATATAATTACAGTGTGCTGAAAACATAGTTCTGTTGTGTTTTCTATTACAATTGTTTTCATTTTGCCTCCAGTTTTTTTCTATGGTTGAGATGGGGGGGGGTTTCTCCTGAAATGGATATTTCTGAAATCAATCTTTGAGGAGACGCCTCAAGGTCAGGGAACGGGTCAAAATAAAACTTTGAATCAGAAGAAAATAGTTAATCTGGTCAGAATCATTTCGAACAAGGTAGTGAGGCTCAAACATTTACAATTACTGAGAGAAAGTATTTTTCACAGCCCTCTCACAATATTTTCAAACAACTAACTGCTCCGGGCATGTTTCAAACTTCTTTATAGGCTGGTCCCTCTTCTCTCCTGCTTTTAAAGATTAGCCTGGAGAGACGGCATATTCCAGTATGTTAGACAATAGACAGAGCAGATGGTTAATATATTGTCTTATCTATACATGGCTCATTCAACAGCTGCTTAGCATTTGCACTCAGCATCATGCCGGTCATTTCCACTCAAACAGGTGTGAAGGTGACCTGTGTTCACCTGGCTCCCAGATGGTATTTACCCATCCTCTAGGTGTAAAATTACCCACAGCTGGGTCCACCACCCGCCACTAAACCACACTCTGGAAGTCAAATGTGTGTGTTTGTGTGTGTGATTGTGCGTGTGTGTTGTTGCAGTGTATTTACATCTGGTTGTGATGAATAGGGACACACTCAATCAGTTCACATGCATGCACAAACACATACAAACAAACATTAATCATTGCCTGCTTAGAGCGGCCAGCTTCTGCCCATGATGGACTTACTTCCCCTTGAATAGCAAACTCAACCTGCCTCTAGCATTCCAATATCCCACCACCTCAACACTACTTCATCAGAAAGCTGTGATGCCAGGAGCGAGACCTGCACTCAATAAAGTGTTCCATTAATTTCATCAAAACTAATAATAGCATGCTTGCAATCCTCTTGCTGAGCCAGGGAAGCAGTGTACAATGAGTTGTTGCTGGCCTAAATTATCATATAAAGAGGAATAAAGAAATGTATTGCATGCCGTTCTCCAACTTTTTTCCACATAACACTGCTGCATCAAAGCAGAAATCAATTTATTTTTGACTGTGCGTTATTGAGTCACTGCATGCAGCCCTAGTTTATGAAGATGCACATTATAATTAGTCTACAAAGACTCATTGAATATTCAGCATTCAGCACTCCAGATACATCACATGATTCCTGGGACATTGTCCTGGGACAATGAAAATAGATGAGAAAATAATTGAAGTTTGTGTTGCTGGATGATTAGCAAAGTAGAAAGCCCTATTCACATTCACCCTACATCTGACTGCACTTCATCTTGCTATATTAAAGAAATTACAGTGATAATTATAGATAATGCGTTAATTTAATTATAATATCACATTTATCAGGATCTAAGCTTCAGCCACTGTGAATGTCTCTCTAGTGTAGCTGCATTTGAGTCTCTTTTTAAAGGTGTTATTAGTTATCTTTTGTCTTATGAAAAGCAGGCTTTGTCTGACTGAGTAAAAAAGGTTTTCTCCCTGCTTAAACCCAGCAGTGTCACAGCAGTACAAAGCAAAGAAGACAGTCAGGCCCAGTGTCAGTATCATGCCACAAGCAGTGCAGCCCATCTCCCTGTGCCAGCCCCGAACCCCAAGCCCCAAGCCGTGGGAAAGTACTGCTCGGATTATCTCTAGAATACATTGTGCTGAGCAAGTGTCTACTTCAGAACACGTCTGAGTCCTACTGAGCACCCTGTAATACTAGACTCGGAGGGCTGAAAAAGCAAGCCTTCAGCCTCCTCCTATTCCACTAGCCGTTTAGCAGTGGAGCTATGCTTGCCAGACATATAACAGTCCTAGTTCTACAGTCAAACACAGCTGGTGAACGAGAATACCCTTTTACTAATGTATTCCCCAGCAAGTCGATCACGGATTTCTTCATGTAGCCCAGTTCTATCACTGGGCTCCCATAGTCCCTTAGCTAAACAACATGGCAGAAGTTCCTTCCACATTCTACCACAAACACATCCCACATCCATCCACCATATAGGACCAAACCACAACCAGTGGAGCGTTCTACAGCACGCTCATCTATTCAGCATGAGTCTTTGATCCACCCTTTCCAGCCTACAGAATTACGCAGCACCCCTCCATCCACCATCTGATGTTGAATAACGAAGTGACCCATAATTTTAGTCGAGCCACAGGGAGCCATTTTCTAGCTTTGATTAGCAGCCATGTCAGGGTGCTGTGTGTTGTGGTGGTGTGAGCTGGGCCAGAAATGTCAGGTCATCAGATTCCTCACTGCCTGCTCCACGCACACTCAAAGGGAGGGAGCGCAAAACATCAGCTCTAAATGTAATTCCAATCTGATCAGCTCACCACAGAGTAAATTAATCAGATTTACATATGTTTTACATTTTAGTCATTTAGCAGACACTCTTATCCAGAGCGACTTAAAGTTAGTGAGTGCATACATTTTCATACTGGCCCCCCATGGGAAACGAACCCACAACCCTGGCGATGCAAGCGCCATGCTCTACCAAGTGAGCTACAGGGGACATATGAAAGAGGTTACAGTTGTACGACAACAGAATGAAAATAGTGCTAATTAGTTTCTCAGCGTGCACTAATATCTACCTGGGTGAAGGCAAGGTGTGGATTTAAGGAAAACAAAGCAACGTTTACCAGCGCACCCTGTGAAACCTAATTACAAACTGGAGATAGTGGGAGTAATAACATCGGGAGTATTCTCGAGTAGGGCTGGGAGTAAACATTTTGGCGTAAAGGTACGGCGTCTTTAGAGTTCGTTCTGTGGTGTATATCATGGCACGTCATCAATATGTTCTCTGTGTTCATCTAAAAATTATTTTAAAAGTTTCCTCTGTGTAGTGCACGCCAAAGGACTTTTCCAATGTGTGTTCTCTGTGTGATGGGTTTGTTTGATGCCAATCTATGTTTCCTTCTATAGTAGGACGCTGTGCTGCGTTCTGTCACATACTGCCTTGCCTTCATTCCACAGCCAGGTCATATGGAAAGCTGTGCCTGGACAGATGGGCCCTAATCTGTGGTCTGCTATTGTAGCCTGATCTGGATGAAGACAGACACACAGAGCCTTAATAACACATCTACAAAGAAAGACAAAAGCCCAATGCAGCCGTTTTTATTTCAATATCAAATCATTTCTGGGTAACAATTAAGGATAAAATATAAACAAAAATAGCTTTTTAGACTGTGTGGGAGTGGTCTGAGTGGGGAGGGGAAGGGCATCAAAGTGCTGGAGGGGCCTAATGGGAGAGAGGTTATTGGCGGAGAGGTTTGGAACTCTTTGTCATTGGTCTATTACAACTTAGACCGGTTTCACATTGACAATAGCAAAGGGACATTTTTGAGAGGTTCTCGAGAGGTATCGATTCTCGAGAGACAATACTGTTATGTAAACTTGAGAAATTATCATGTCTCGAGCACTACCTCCAGAGGCCATGTAAAACTATGGAAGCCCATTGGCGCCACCATTTAAGAAAAAAAATAGATAGGCCTACTATCTCAAGAAAAATGTATTACGCAAGTCAAACGACGTAAATTAACATTTTTAGATAGTATATCACACAAATATAATCTTTTTTTTATTTTTTCATTTGTAAGATTGTGTGCTGATTTCAGAGGTGGCACTAAAGGTCCCAGGCTGGTGGGGGGAAATTGTTTTCCTGGGGCCCAGAGTTTTTCCTGATCTGGTGGGCTAACCTAACCAGGTAAAACTCCAGGTATGACTCAACATCTCAACTCCCCGGTGAATTATACCCACGTTTTCAGTCGCAATATGCTTTTACCACATGTAGCCTAATGATTTGCATGATATTGATCAAATGAAGCATGGTTTGATGTAATGTTGTAAGGTAGGCCTACTGTACTTTTATCCTACTGTACTTTTATATTCATATTAGAGGGGTAATTGTTAATTTTGATAGACTTACATTACTTGATGAAGACATGTTGTTTGCTTTAGTTAGCAGTAACTCCGCTTTTGTCTTGAAGCTAAAATGTAATGTGTACAGACAATGAAATAAACCCTTTAATTTTCTGCACGTGCTTGTGAATTGTTGCATTATTCAAGAGTTTAATATGGTTTTGTTGCAATAATTAAGAGTGTATGCCTATTATAGTCTGTGATGCTTAGCCTCCTGTCTAGTGGCTACTGTGACATTTACTGTACTTTTGAGCTGCGAAGCAAGAACATCAACCGAACCCTCTCTTGGCTTGGGACATTCCCGTCGCTAATGTGAATTGAAAAGTGTATGTATATTTTATGTAAATTGAAATGTTGTGCCGATAACTCTATTCAGTGAGAATAAACCCTTATACCGCCTGGGGATGTCACCAGGCAAGCCAACAAACTCCACCCATGCAAAACCTGCTGTATATTGTATTTTCAACCAGAAGCTATCAGGAAATAACACTGATCAAATTTCATCAGCTATTGTATATAATACAAAACACAGGAAAAACAGAATTTAAGATTCCAGTCAAGATCTACAGGTGGGCAGAGTCATCCACCATGATGATCAGGGTAATGAAACCCCTCTCTAAAACGCCCACCTCGGGCTGAGAGAGTGAGACCAGAGAGGACCACATCAGCCTTGGTGTCCCCCTCATCAGTTACCCTAAACACATACAGCATTCCACCCATCACTGAAAACCCCTGCCGTTCTCCTGAGAAGCAGAAATGCTGCATTTATGGAGATTACATGCACTGGTAAAGAGAGCCCAATTACCTGCCCCAGAAAGCAAAGTAGCCCTTGGAGACCCCAGACCACAGTCTATACAGCCCCAGACACAGTCAGCCCCACTGACCCACTCAGACCCACTAACCCACTCAGACCCACTCAGATCCACTGACCCACTCTGACTCGCTGACCCACTCAGACCTGCAGCGAAACAAAGGGGATTTCATGGCTCAGTTTAAATCCACAGGCTTTGGCTGCGTCTCGGCTCCCCCTATGTGGGCCTTTTAAGAGCTGATTTATCCTCCATTACTAAGCGCTGGGCTGGTCCAGGCAGGGCTGGCTCCAGGCAAGTCGACAGCAGCAAAGCTACTTCAGTGCTTAGTGGGGATCCGGCAGGAGATCGGCCAGTGAAAGAACAGCTCAATGAGATACATTGGAAACCACTATAATTGTCCTGGATGAGAGACAGGAACACACTAAGCATTGATCAGATCACAGAAAATACATAGATCAGGAGTGATCAGTTTGGGGTCAATCTGGGGACCTGCCTTGCCAATGCCATAGGCTCTTGTCATGTTGACAAAATGTTGCGTGAACATCTAACCTTCCCTGATTGTGGAAAAGAATAGAATATAAATGTACTCATGTTGTATGGTGGTGTATGGTGTGTGGACAGGCCACAGTGGTTCGACAGCCACTATGGAGCAAAGGAATACAAGACGAGGGAGCAGCTGGAAGAGGAAATTGTCGGGTTGGTGCTCAGCGAGACGAGAACTGCCTCCCTCGCTTTGTCCTTCGCGTCACTGGAGTCAGCCTGGGAAGGAGAGGATTGCCTATTCCTTTTCCATTTCCATTCGTTCTGCTGGAGCTCCACTCTGGACAGGGGAGGGAGAGGAGGGGCGAGGGAGTGGAGGAGTGGAGGGCAGGGGAGGAGAAAGGGTGAGGGGGGTTGCAATACCATCTTATCAGGGATCACAGACTTCGTCTGCAGAAAATAATCATGTAAATGATGCATGGGTCAGCAGGATTTTCCAATGACTGCTGGATTCCACTCGCCACTCTCTGCCCACGGAGCAGCCAACTACAGCAAGTACTTCAGAAGAGAAGGAGAATGGACGAAGTCGAGATGTGAGAAGTAGGTTGAAAGTAAGGACTTGGAGGTGAAGCTCTTGATTCCAGTGTTAGATTATGTAATGAACTGAGGCCCGCTTTCATTTGTTCAACACAGTGTCCCATTGAAGAGGGAAAAGTATTGCTAACACTGTTGACTTCCTCCCCATTCAAATTAATGGACACAAAAACAAATACACTCACATGCACGCACACACACACACACACACATTCACATAATAATATTGTCAAAGCCTGAACACTTTTTCTCATTCCCTGATGAAACCTATTTCACTGCAGATCTCAATTTTCTGACAAAATAGGGAGTAGCGACTGGCCTCCAACACATACAATGCTAACTAGAAATAGACCAATATGAGTTTTCCTAGGGGAGGTAGACATTTTCTTGAGCCCAGACTGGCCTTTAGCGTGCACATCGATCAGCATCCATCTCTCATTCTCATATCCAATGTACTCTGCTGAGCAGTAAACACAGTACACACAAACAGTATAGGCTATACCAAACTAAAAAGGCATAGCACAAAACTAACTTTAATGGGTATGGTATGGTATTGTTGCCAGGAGTTATAGGGTTCAATGTAAGTCAATTGAAGAAAGAGCTGTTTTGAATCCTTCCCAGATTTTAGAAAGCATTATTTATCACCAGTCACATGGCACACCCTAATATATATTCATTATAGGGAAAGGTTTGTCAGATGGTCAGAGAGTATGTTATTCAGTAAATAAATGCTTCAAGCATTCCAATTAATCTACCCATGCTCCAAATGCATATACACGGTTCAGTTGGTTAACACGTAAGAATGTAGGTTTATGGAGTAATTCCTATTTCTAATATTGTTCGTATTGGTGGAGCCTTCAGCAATGTTTACTGCACCTATTGAGGCAGTGTTGCTGAAAATTGGTTAGGGAATTGCTTCTTGGTTTGGGAATCACATTTTTTAAATTGTGGAATAACCTCCCTTGGGTCCCCGGTTCAATTCCTGAGCCTCTATTAAGTTTGGAATTAAAATTCACCTGTCTACATTTTCCGCCTTGGTATAAGAATGTGTGTGGAGTTTTGTTTTGCTAGGTTGAACTTTTCAAGGTGTTTTTCGTTTTTTGTTCCCTTACATTTGATGAACTAGTTGGGGAATTGATCAATGGGAAATAGCTCGGAGTTAACCCATTCCGAGAACAAGACAATCAGAAAGAAAGAGTATCTCATCACCGGTGTTCCACAAAAACAGACCATAATTTCATGCCAGCTTTCAAAACCATTCAAGCCATTATCAATAACATGGTCATGTTGTTTGATGCCAGATGCCCAATAACATCCTGCTCTGTGGGGTGGATAGCATTGAAAACCAGCTATGCCTAGTTGTTATGGGACTGCTGACATACTAGCTCACCACAGGATCTGTGTACGTACAATCCTGCTTGATTGTACTACTTCTACTTGGAAAATAATATAAATCTGTCTCCTTCAAAATAAAAACGTATTCTGACGTGTTCCTCTAAACCTCATACATTTAACGTAAAGTCAAGGTGTTAGTCCACCTCGACAGGGAATTCAAACAAGGAAAGACAGAAGATGGAAAAGATCAACCCCCTCAGAGATTAGAGCTGCCAGTGGAGGAGAGATTGGCTAATGTCTCCCTGTCTATGACTCCTGATTTGGTAGATGTGTGGGATGTGTGGTAAGTCTTTCAACTAATGCTCTGTTAGCTATGCTAATGTCTCCAGACCTCCTGTGATGCCTTCTCCCGCCTGGCGGGCTCTGATGTTGTTTGCCCACTGAGATGAGTGCGTGGGGAGCAGCGTGGAGCTTCCGAGCTCCCAGCCCCATCCGGGGGAGATGTGTACCATATTCCCAATGCTCCCCCACTCCTTCCCCGACTCCCAGATCTCAGACAGAAACCAACAAAGTCTCTATTTCATCTTACTGCCTACATACATCTAACCCCACTCCATTCCCACATACAGTGGGGACCGAAATTATTGACACCCTTGATAAAGATGAGCAGAAATGACTGTATAAAATAAATAATTAAAATACTGAGGTACTGTATATGGTATGCAAAACAAATGTGGGAAATTATATTTGTTCATACTAATACAGTTGCTTTTAACAAGTTATATTTTTTTCTCTCAAAAAGGTAGAGGTCAAAATGACAGTATTGACACCCCTGTTTTCAATACCTTTCAATACCTCACCTTGCAAGGATAACGGCACTGAGCCTTTTTCTAAAACATTTTATGAGTTGGAGACCACATTGGGAGGGATGTTCGACCATTCCTCCAAACAGAATCCTTCCATATCCTTGATATTCTTTGTCTGCACTTATCGACTGCCCTCTTCAATTCAAACCACGTTTTCAATGGGTTTCAAGCCGGAGACTGAGATGGCCATTACAAAATGTTGATTTTGTGGCCAATTAGCCCATTCTTTGTAGATTTTGATGTGTGCTTGGGGTTATTGTCTTGCTGGAATATCCAATTGTGACCAAATTTCAACCTCCTGGTAGAAGCAACCATGTTTTGGGCTGAAATATCCTGGTACTGGGTCAAGTTCATGATGCCATTGACCTTAACAAGGGCCCCAAGACCAGTGGAAGCAAAATAGCCCCATAACATCAAAGATCCACCACCATATTTTACAGTAGTTATGGGGTTATTTTCCACTCATGCATCCTTATTTCACCGCCAAACCCACCACTGGTGTGCGTGGCCAAAGAGCTCTATTTTCATGTCATCCAACATTAGTAAACGCCTGGAGTTTGCTAAACAGCATTGACACTTGGATTGGAACAGCTGCTTTGGTCAGATGTACCTCTGATCACATTCGTGTGAAACAATGAAGACAGATTTTTTTTCTCCTCTGGGTTTATTCATTGGTGTTTCTAGGAAAGTGAATGACACACAGTCTACACAAATAATGACACACAGCTATACACAAAGTAAATCCCATACTGTAGCTAGGCCCTTGTGTTATGATTTAACTGGATAGAACCCAAATGCAGACAAGTACACCAAGCCAGAGAAGTTTTAACAGGTTTATTATAATGTTCAATAGTCCAGGTTTCCAATAAATGGGGAAGAGCAAGTCCAGGTTACAGGGAGGGTACAGATCCAGGTCAGGGCAGGTGTGGTACCGTAATGTCCTAGTGTCCGTGGTGAGTCCAAAGGAGAGGCCCGATAGTGGAGAGCAGGATGGTGGTGGCAGGAGTGAAGCGGAGGCAGGAGTCAGGTTCCAAATATATGGTTGTCTTGACTATGATCTGACGATGAGTGGAAAGTTTGACCGGGTCTTAAAGGCTGAGGTGATTATGGTGAATGAGCTGCAGCTGGAACCCTGACTCCCGCACACCAGACTTCACTCCTGCAATCAAGGACAGACAGAGGGGGAGGGGGAGAGCAGAGAGAGAGCTACCTAGCAGCAGTAGGCCTAACAGTACCCCCTCTACGGACGCCACCTGGCGGCCGACAGGGTTTATCAGGATGTAACCTATGAAACTCACGAACCAGAGCAGGATCCACAATGAAGCTCCTGGGCACCCAGGAACGTTCCTCAGGACCATAACCCTCCCAATCCACCAGGTACTGGAAACCACGACCCCGGCGGCGAACATCCAGAAGTCGCCGGACAGTGTAGACCGGACCCCCACCCACGATCTTGGGCGGAGGAGGGGGACGAGAGGGCGGGCACAAAGGGCTAACCGACACAGGCTTAATCTGGGAAACATGAAAGGTTGAATGAACCCGTAGGGGAGGCAGGAAGCTGTAGCTTAACCGCGCAGGGGTTAACAATAGACAGTATCTTGAACGGTCCTATAAAACGAGGCGCCATCTTCTTCGACTCCACCTTCAATGGAAGGTCCCGTGACTTCAGCCATACCTCTTGACCAGGAGAGTAACCGGGAGCCTGGGACCGGTGACGGTTGGCTTGCCTCTGCATGTACGCCGAAGCTCGGGACAGAGCTACCCTGGCCTTCCTCCAGACCTTGCAGCAGCGGCGCATGTGGGACTGCACCGAGGGTACCGCAAGTTCCCTCTCTTGGGAAGGGAACAGGGGAGGTTGATAACCCAGAGCACACAGAAAAGGAGACAAACCAGAGGAAGCGTTAGTCAAGGTGTTATGAGCATATTCCACCCAGGGGGAGCATGGAGCTCCATGACCCAGGGTTAGACCCAGTGACACAGCGAAGTGCGGTCTCCATCTCCTGGTTCGCTCTCTCGGCTTGCCCGTTGGTCTGGGGTGATATCCAGAGGACAGGCTGGATGTAATGCCCAAAGCTTTACAGAAAGCTTTCCACACCTGGGAGACAAACTGGGGACCCCTGTCAGAGACAATATCCGTGGGTAGACCATGAGAGCGGAACACATGTTCAACCAAAATATCAGCCGTCTCTCTGGCAGTGGGCAGTTTAGGTAGGGCCAAAAAATGAGCGAACTTAGAAAACGATCAATCACCGTAAGAATGACAGTCTTACCAGATGAGGGGGAAGTCCAGTGACAAAATCCATAGCGATATGCGACCAGGGCCGGCTGGGTATAGGTAGAGGTCGTAGATGACCAGCGCTGGCCTGGGTGGAGTTTTTACTTCGTGCACATACCGTACAAGCAGCAATGAAGGCTCGAGTGTCCGCCTCCATCGTGGCCCACCAGAACTTCCGTCGCACAAAGTCAAGGGTCCGCGAAACTCCAGGGTGACAGGTAAGGGGAGACGAGTGAGCCCACTGAAGTACCTGGGAGCGAGCAGACTCAGGGACAAACATCCGGTTAGGAGGACCCCTCCCAGGGTCAGCTTGATGATGTTGAGCCTGTCTAACAATCCCCTCGATGTCACATGTGATGACTGCAATACTGCAGGTAGGAGGCAAAATGGGTTCAGGGTTACTACCAGTATCAACAGCCGAATGAACACGAGACAGGGCGTCAGGCTTGACGTTGCGTGACCCAGGACGGTAAGACAGAGAAAAATTGAATCTCCCAAAAAATAGTGCCCACCTGGCTTGACGGGGGTTGAGCTGCTTCGCTGACTGGAGGTAAGCCAGATTCTTATGATCCGTCCAAACGATGAAGGGTTGTTCCG
Source organism: Coregonus clupeaformis (assembly GCF_020615455.1). NCBI lineage: Eukaryota > Metazoa > Chordata > Actinopteri > Salmoniformes > Salmonidae > Coregonus > Coregonus clupeaformis. The sequence goes on from NC_059206.1 coordinate 59,238,597, forward strand.
CCCCCTCCAACCAATGTCGCCACTCCTCGAGAGCCAGCTTAACGGCGAGCAGTTCACGATTTCCAACATCATAATTCCTCTCTGCCTGAGAAAGTTTCCTTGAGAGAAAAGCACAGGGATGCAGTTTGTTATCTTCAGGAGAACGTTGTGATAACACTGCACCTACCCCAGTGTCGGATGCATCCACCTCCACGACAAACTGGCGGTCGGGGTCCGGCTGCATCAGAATGGGGAGCCGAGGCGAAGCGATGTTTCAGTTCTTCGAACGCTGATTCGGCCCCCTTCATTCCAAGCGAACGGTCGTGAGATGGAGGTGAGAGCGGTGAGTGGCGCCGCAATGCGGCTGTAGTCCTTGATGAACCTCCTATAGAAGTTCGCAAACCCCAGGAATCGTTGAAGTTGTTTGCGGGTAGAGGGAGCTGGCCAGTCCGTGACAGCAGAGATCTTAGCTGGGTCCATCCGCAGCTCCCCCTGAGCTATGATGTAACCCAAAAAAGAGGTCTCAGACACATGAAATTCACATTTCTCCATCTTCACAAACAGTTTGTTCTCCAACAACCTTTGCAACACCTGGCGCACATGCAGTTCATGTTCCTGGGAGGACTCTGAGAAAATCAAGATATCATCCAGATAGACAAAAACAAACCGATTCAACATGTCCCGAAGGACATCATTGACTAGTGCCTGAAAAACAGCAGGGGCATTAGACAACCCAAAAGGCAGCTTCCGTCTCGCTTCCGCATTGTCTCCGTGCTGCTCTGCTGTTTGTTGCTACTTGGCTACCTAACAAACTATTCACGTTTTACTTTTAATAAACGTTTAATCAATCTCTGTGTTCAACAAATTTACCAACTTTTTAGTTTTGTCCTCACTCATCTTTTTTCGTTAAACTTTTTTCACCCCGGACGTTTATCCCGAGACAGAAGAGTCATTTTCCTGTGCGTTTTAGCTGCCAACTTTACGTTATTTTCCTTTTTTCCATCGCAACTTTTTTCCCTTATTCAACTTTTTCACTCCGGACGCTTTATCTGGACATGGTTCATCAACATCTTCAACAGCCGAAGCTAAGTAGTAACATTAACATGATGTCTTCTAATTGCAGTCGCTGTACTCATAATATACAGGAGAATTCTCGCCTTACGGCGAGAATAGCTGTGCTACAAGCCCAGCTTCAGACGCAATCGTTAGGCAAGGGTAATATCAGTGTAGGAAAGGAAGAAACAGCGTCTGTGCCACCAGTAAGTACAGACAGTAATGTTAGTATAAATCCCCCGCACAGTCCCCGCAGCCGGACAACTTTCTCATGGCTTCTGGAGGGAAATACTGTTGGAATGCTCAACCGGTGTCGCTCATTCAGCCGACAGAAACCTTCAACCGGTTTTCCCCATTATGTAGCGAGTCGGAGTCTGAGTCTGAGTCTTCTCTAGTCTCTACTCCTCCCGTTACGGGGTCTGAGACTCCGAAGGCTCCCACCATTAGCTCTGACAAATTGAAAACCCTAGTCATTGGCGACTCCATTACCCGCAGTATTAGACTTAAAACGAATCACCCAGCGATCATACACTGTTTACCAGGGGGCAGGGCTACCGACGTTAAGGCTAATCTAAAGATGGTGCTGGCTAAAGCTAAAACTGGCGAGTGTAGAGAGTATAGAGATATTGTTATCCACGTCGGCACCAACGATGTTAGGATGAAACAGTCAGAGGTCACCAAGTGCAACATAGCTTCAGCGTGTAAATCAGCTAGAAAGATGTCGGCATCGAGTAATTGTCTCTGGCCCCCTCCCAGTTAGGGGAAGTGACGAGCTCTACAGCAGAGTCTCAGCACTCAATCGCTGGTTGAAAACTGTTTTCTGCCCCTCCCAAAAGATAACATTTGTGGATAATTGGCCCTCTTTCTGGGACTCACCCACAAACAGGATCAAGCCTGACCTGCTGAGGAGTGACGGACTCCATCCTAACTGGAGGGGTGCTCTCCTCTTATCTACCAACATAGATAGGGCTCTAACTCCTCTAGCCCCACAGTGAAATAGGGTGCAGGCCAGGCAGCAGGCTGTTAGCCAACCTGCCAGCTTAGTGGAGTCTGCCAATAGCATAGTCAGTGTAGTCAGCTCAGCCATACCCATTGAGACTGTGTCTGTGCCTCGACCTAGGTTGGGCAAAACTAAACATGGTGGTGTTCACCCTAGCAATCTTATTAGGATAAAGACCTCCTCCATTCCTGCCATTATTGAAAGAGATCGTGATACCTCACATCTCAAAATAGGGTTACTTAATGTTAGATCCCTCACTTCAAAGGCAGTCATAGTCAATGAACTAATCACTGATCATAATCTTGATGTGATTGGCCTGACTGAAACATGGCTTAAGCCTGATGAATTTGCTGTGTTAAATGAGGCCTCACCTCCTGGTTACACTAGTGACCATATTCCCCGTGCATCCCGCAAAGGCGGAGGTGTTGCTAACATTTACGATAGCAAATTTCAATTTACAAAAAAAAATGACGTTTTCATCTTTCGAGCTTCTAGTCATGAAATCTATGCAGCCTACTCAATCACTTTTTATAGCTACTGTTTACAGGCCTCCTGGGCCATATACAGCGTTCCTCTCTGAGTTTCCTGAATTCCTATCAGACCTTGTAGTCATAGCAGATCATATTCTAATTTTTGGTGATTTTAATATTCACATGGAGAAGTCCACAGACCCACTCCAAAAGTCTTTCGGAGCCATTATCGACTCAGTGGGTTTTGTCCAACATGTCTCTGGACCTACTCACTGCCACAGTCATACTCTGGACCTAGTTTTGTCCCATGGAATAAATGTTGTAGATCTTAATGTTTTTCCACAAAATCCTGGACTATCGGACCACCATTTTATTACGTTTGCAATCGCAACAAATAATCTGCTCAGACCCCAACCAAGGAGCATCAAAAGTCGTGCTATAAATTCTCAGACAACACAAAAATTCATTGATGCCCTTCCAGACTCCTTCTGCCTACCCAAGGACGTCAGAGGACAAAAATCAGTTAACCACTTAACTGAGGAACTCAATTTAACCTTGCGCAATACCCTAGATGCAGTTGCACCCCTAAAAACGAAAAACATTTGTCATAAGAAACTAGCTCCCTGGTATACAGAAAATACCCGAGCTTTGAAGCAAGCTTCCAGGAAATTGGAACGGAAATGGCGCCACACCAAACTGGAAGTCTTCCGACTAGCTTGGAAAGACAGTACCGTGCAGTACCGAAGAGCCCTCACTGCTGCTCGATCATCCTACTTTTCCAAATTAATCGAGGAAAATAAGAACAATCCAAAATTTCTTTTTGATACTGTTGCAAAGCTAACTAAAAAGCAGCATTCCCCAAGAGAGGATGGTTTTCACTTCAGCAGTGATAAATTCATGAACTTCTTTGAGGAAAAGATCATGACCATTAGAAAGCAAATTACGGACTCCTCTTTGAATCTGCGTATTCCTCCAGGGCTTAGCTGTCCTGGATCTGCACAGCTCTGCGAGGGCCTGGGATCGGGAGAGACACTTAAGTGTTTTAGTACTATATCTCTTGACACAATGATGAAAATAATCATGGCCTCTAAACCTTCAAGCTGCATACTGGATCCTATTCCTACTAAACTGCTGAAGGAGCTGCTTCCTGTGCTTGGCCCTCCTATGTTGAACATAATAAACAGCTCTCTATCCACCGGATGTGTACCAAACTCACTAAAAGTGGCAGTGATAAAGCCTCTCTTGAAAAAGCCAAACCTTGACCCGGAAAATATAAAAACTATCGGCCTATATCGAATCTTCCATTCCTCTCAAAAATTTTAGAAAAAGCTGTTGCGCAGCAACTCACTGCCTTTCTGAAGACAAACAATGTATACGAAATGCTTCAGTCTGGTTTTAGACCCCATCATAGCACTGAGACTGCACTTGTGAAGGTGGTAAATGACCTTTTAATGGCGTCAGACCGAGGCTCTGCATCTGTCCTCGTGCTACTAGACCTTAGTGCTGCCTTTGACACCATCGATCACCACATTCTTTTGGAGAGACTGGAAACCCAAATTGGTCTACACGGACAAGTTCTGGCCTGGTTTAGATCCTACCTGTCGGAAAGATATCAGTTTGTCTCTGTGAATGGTCTGTCCTCCGACAAATCAACTGTACATTTCGGTGTTCCTCAAGGTTCCGTTTTAGGACCACTATTGTTTTCACTATATATTTTACCTCTTGGGGATGTTATTCGAAAACATAATGTTAACTTTCACTGCTATGCGGATGACACACAGCTGTACATTTCAATGAAGCATGGTGAAGCCCCAAAATTGCCCTCGCTAGAAGCCTGTGTTTCAGACATAAGGAAGTGGATGGCTGAAAACTTTTTACTTTTAAACTCGGACAAAACAGAGATGCTTGTTCTAGGTCCCAAGAAACAAAGAGATCTTCTGTTAAATCTGACAATTCATCTTGATGGTTGTAAAGTCGTCTCAAATAAAACTGTGAAGGACCTAGGCGTTACTCTTGACCCTGATCTCTCTTTTGACGAACATATCAAGACTGTTTCAAGGACAGCTTTTTTCCATCTACGTAACATTGCAAAAATCAGAAATTTTCTGTCCAAAAATGATGCAGAAAAATTAATCCATGCATTTGTTACTTCTAGATTAGACTACTGCAATGCTCTATTTTCCGGCTACCCGGATAAAGCACTAAATAAACTTCAGTTAGTGCTAAATACGGCTGCTAGAATCCTGACTAGAACCAAGAAATTTGATCATATTACTCCAGTGCTAGCTTCCCTACACTGGCTTCCTGTTAAGGCAAGGGCTGATTTCAAGGTTTTACTGTTAACCTATAAAGCGTTACATGGGCTTGCTCCTACCTATCTTTCCGAGTTGGTCCTGCCGTACATACCAATACGTACGCTACGGTCACAAGACGCAGGCCTCCTAATTGTCCCTAGAATTTCTAAGCAAACAGCGGGAGGCAGGGCTTTCTCCTATAGATCTCCATTTTTATGGAACAGTCTGCCTACCCATGTGAGAGACGCAGACTCGGTCTCAACCTTTAAGTCTTTACTGAAGACTTATCTCTTCAGTAGGTCATATGATTGAGTGTAGTCTGGCCCAGGAGTGTGAAGGTGAACGGAAAGGCTGGAGCAACGAACAGCCCTTGCTGTCTCTGCCGGGCCGGTTCCCCTCTCCACTGGGGTTCTCTGCCTCTAACCCTGTTGCAGGGGCTGAGTCACTGGCTTGCTGGTGCTCTTTCATGCCGTCCCTGGGAGGGGTGCGTCACTTGAGTGGGGTTGAGTTACTGACGTGATCTTCCTGTCTGGGTTGGCGCCCCCCCTTGGTTTGTGCTGTGGTGGAGACCTCTGTGGGCTATACTCGGCCTTGTCTCAGGATTGTAAGTTGGTGGTTGGGGATATCCCTCTAGTGGTGCGGGGGCTGTGCTTTGGCGGAGTGGGTGGGGTTATATCCTTCCTGTTTGGCCCTGTCCGGGGTTTCTTCGGATGGGGCCACAGTGTCTCCGGACCGCTCCTGTCTCAGCCTCCAGTATTTATGCTGCAGTAGTTTATGTGTCGGGGGGCTGGGGTTAGTTGGTTATACCTGGAGTACTTCTCCTGTCTTATCCAGTGTCCTGTGTGAATTTAAGTATGCTCTCTCTAATTCTCTCGTTCTCTCTTTCTCTCTGAGAACCTGAGCCCTAGGACCATACGTCAGGACTACCGGGCATGATGACACCTTGCTGTCCCCAGTCCGCCTGGCCTTGCTGCTATTCCAGTTTCAACTGTTCTGCCTGCGGCTACGAAACCCCTACCTGTCCCAGACCTGCTGTTTTCAACTCTAAATGATCGGCTATGAAAAGCCAACTGAGAGACCTGAGCCCTAGGACCATACGTCGGGACTACCGGCCGTGGTGACTCCTTGCTGTCCCCAGTCCGCCTGGCCTTGCTGCTATTCCAGTTTAAACTGTTCTGCCTGCGGTTATGGAACCCCTACCTGTCCCAGACCTGCTGTTTTAAACTCTAATGATCGGCTATGAAAAGCCAACTGAGATTTATTCCTGATTATTATTTGACCATGCTTGTCACTTATGAACATTTTTGAACATCTTGGCATGGTTCTGTTATAATCTCCACCCGGCACAGCCAGAAGAGGACTGGCCACCCCTCATAGCCTGGTTCCTCTCTAGGTTTCTTCCTAGGTTTTGCCTTCCTAGGGAGTTTTTCCTAGCCACCGTGCTTCTACACCTGCATTACTAGCTGTTTGGGGTTTTAGGCTGGGTTTCTGTACAGCACTTCGAGATATTAGCTGATGTAAGAAGGGCTATATAAAATAAAATTGATTGATTGATTGATAACCCGATACTCAAAATGTCCCAAGGGTGTGTTGAAGGCAGTCTTCCATTCATCACCCTTACGAATGCGCACCAGGTGATACGCATTTCGTAGATCCAGTTTCGTAAAGATGGTAGCACCATGAAGGAGGGGAAAAGCAGAATTAATCAAAGGCAGAGAATACTTGTTCTTAATGGTGATGTTGTTAAGTCCACGGTAATCAATACAGGGTCTGAGGGTCTTATCCTTCTTAGCAACAAAAAAGAATCCCGCTCCTACAGGTGACGAGGAAGGACGCATAATACCTGCCGCCAAGGAGTCCCGAATGTAGTTCTCCATAGCCTCCGTCTCCGGCCGGGAGAGATTGTACAGGCGACTGCTGGGGGAGCGGGGCTCCTGGCTGGAGGTCAATGGCGCAGTCGTAAGGCCGGTGAGGAGGAAGAGAAGTAGCTCTGTGTTTGCAGAAAACGGATGCCAGGTCATGATACACGTCAGGAACAGCAGAAAGATCCATGGACTCCAGTGGAGGTTGAGGCACAGTACTGGCAGGAGTCTGAGCAGAACACAAACAATTCACATGACAAAATGTGCTCCATGAAACAATGCTACCTGTCACCCAATCAATGTGTGGATTGTGTTTTATGAGCCAGGGGATACCAAGGACCAGGGAGTCTGTGGGCAGTCGATAATATGGAATTGAATGTTCTCCTGATGATTTCCCCGACACTCTAAGACAAACAGGAACAGTCTGATGGGTAATGCGGGTCAACAATTGTCCATTTAGACCCTTAGCCTGCAGCGGACAGTCCATAGGAACAGTCTCCAAATCCATTTGTTGAGCCCACTCTCTATCCAAAAAAGCTTTCGTCGGCACCAGAGTCAATCAGCGCACTAACAGAGAAATTCTGGGACTGCCACTGGAGGGATGCCTGGAGCAGAATGCGGGGAGAAGAGGAAGAATCCGCTGCTCGGCTCACCAAAACTTCTCCCATAAATGATGAGCCGGCCCTTTTCCCGGACGAACTGGGCAGGAAGGAACGAAATAACCAGCTTCTCCACAATACAGGCAGACCCGAGCCTGAATACGACGTGCACGCTCCTCTGAGGACAACCGTGCACGACCCACCTCCATGGCTTCGGGTTCAGTGCTCCTCGTATCGACTCGGGAAGACACGGCTCTCTCCGTAGGGACGATGCAGGAAGGAGTTTGTTGATGACAGACAGGTTGCTTGGAACTAACACTCCTCTCCCGGCGGCGCTCCCGAATCCGATTATCCAACCTGATAGTGAGTGAAATAAGATTATCCAGCGTAGGCGATTCATCATATGACACCAATTCATCTTTTAAAGTCTCCGACAAAGCATTGATGAACACTCCTTGTAATGCCTCGTCATTCCAACCACTCACTGCTGCTAAAGTCCGAAACTCCACTGCCATCTCCGCCACACTACGAGCCCCCTGCCGAAGAGAAAACAACCGTTTCGCAGCCTCCTTGCCTCGCACGGGGTGGTCAAAAACCTTCCTCATCTCCGTGGTGAAGGCCACGTAAGCGTTGCAAATGTCCGACTGACTCTCCCAGACCGCGGATCCCCAGGCACGAGCGGAACCGCTAGTAGAGTTGATAAGGTAGGCAATACGGGCTCTTTCTGAGGCGTAGGTGAGGGGCTGTTGTTCAAACACTAACGAGCATTGAGTCAAAAAATCGCCACAGGTTCCCATGTTCCCGTCATAGCGCTCTGGAGCAGGAACAAAAGGCTCTCTGATCTGGGCTGAAGGGGTAGTAAGGGCAGACACTTGATTGGTGAGTAATTGAACCTGATTAAGCAGCACCTGACTGTCCTCAGCAATCGTCTTAAACAGGGTATCATGTTGGCCAAGTAGAATGCCCTGATTGGCTATGGCAGTCCAAATCTGAGTGCACTCTGGGGTGGTATCCGAGCTACTGTCTGCTGGGTTCATGTTGGTCAGATCATACTGTTATGATTTAACTGGATAGAACCCAAATGCAGACAAGTACACCAAGCCAGAGAAGTTTTAACAGGTTTATTATAATGTTCAATAGTCCAGGTTTCCAATAAATGGGGAAGAGCAAGTCCAGGTTACAGGGAGGGTACAGATCCAGGTCAGGGCAGGTGTGGTACCGTAATGTCCTAGTGTCCGTGGTGAGTCCAAAGGAGAGGCCCGATAGTGGAGAGCAGGATGGTGGTGGCAGGAGTGAAGCGGAGGCAGGAGTCAGGTTCCAAATATATGGTTGTCTTGACTATGATCTGACGATGAGTGGAAAGTTTGACCGGGTCTTAAAGGCTGAGGTGATTATGGTGAATGAGCTGCAGCTGGAACCCTGACTCCCGCACACCAGACTTCACTCCTGCAATCAAGGACAGACAGAGGGGAGGGGGAGAGCAGAGAGAGAGCTACCTAGCAGCAGTAGGCCTAACACCTTGGTCATGTAATTTTACTGTAGTACATATTACTGTAGTGAAGGCATGAGCTGGCGCACACCCAGAGAACATTATTTAGTGTAGAGATGCTGACTAACTGTGAATAAACTGAAGAAGCCACAGTGATGCCGAAACGTTTGTGGTTTCTTACCCAATAAATTACTGGGAGTTTATAATCCCTCTCCAAATTCTTTATCTCTACCTCCCCAACAGGTGAATGCTATGTCTAAAAGGTCCATCGCATTAAAGTAAAAATCAATTGTCCTTTAAAATCTGATGTCATTTTCAGGGTTTACAGTAATCAGCAGAGCACAGTAATACAACTAGCAGCAGAAAACAGGCTGTGGAATCAGCATTGATTTGAGGAGGAGCAATCAGATTAATGTACTCAACCCTCCTCAAGATGACCTGTGTTTCCATGTTATGATTCTTATAAACTGTTCTATAACATACTGGTCCTATATGTGCTGGTGCAGTGAATACCCCAGCCACTGCTGCACTCTTCCTTATGTTTTTACACACCATTCCTCCCTACTGCAGCTCTTTATATATATAATGTTTTTTTTTGTCATTTAGCAGACGCTCTTATCCAGAGTGACTTACAGGAGCAATTAGGGTTAAGTGCCTTGCTCAAGGGCACATCGACAGATTTTTCACCTAGTCGGCCCTGGGATTAGAACCAGCAACCTTTCGGTTACTGGCACAACACTCTTAACCACTAAGCTACCTGCCGCCTACTTCACACTGCTGCTCCCTAACCATAGAGTCCTATAACATGTACTGCTTGTTTTACTCTACTGTTCAGTCAGGTTTATAGTGCCGACCTCTGGTCTTCTGCAGTGAAATGGTTTGTGTGTGTGTAGGATTCTAATCTCAGAAAGAGACCACCCAGCCCCCAGAGCTCCTCTACCCCTCAAGGGAGAGCCGTCTGTGGAACTGGGCCAAGACATCCCCTGAGGCTCCACACACCAGGAGGCAGAGAGCCAGCAGGACAGAATCCATTCAGCCCTTTACCTTTAAGTGAACTGTCCAATGATGTTTTGGTACTTGACCTCTCCCACCTGCACACATATGCAACACACACTCACACACGCACACACAAACAAACAGGTACAACCACAAGAGTACACACTGAGAAGATCCCTAATACATCACACTCTCTTTCCCCACACACAAATGCTGTGTACTGGCACACACACTCTCTTCCCAATTGCAGGCTTTGGCAAGCAGCCATGCTGAGTACATGCCCAGACTCCCTCTCTCAGCCCAGCATTAGGTATATAGAACATGACTGGGGTTCAAAACCATGGTGGGACACACCTGCAACTATGCTAAAACTATGTCAAGTTCTATTCACAATCCCCATAATCCAAACCAACCTGTCCTTGACCCATAGCCTAGAATATTACACATATAGAGTTTAGTCACTACCAATGACTAACACATTATTTCTTCCCTCTATATCCCTGCCTTGAGTACAGTCATTCCCATTTCTTGTATAACATCTCACCACTCCAATTGGTATTTCATATTGCAATTTAGTCATCCACTTTCCAGGAGAAAGAGCAAGAGATTCTCACATTTCTGTTAACCCATACCTATTCTTAGCCTTGTTCATGATGATGACTAACATTAAGATTATACATTAGAAAAGGATGTCAGAGAGATCATTGAGAGAAAGTTGATGTGATTGCTACTAACTAGCTATTTAAATAGTGTCTATTAAATAGCAATTAAATAGTGGCTATACTGGATATGATTGGATACTGATCACAGAACACATAGGAGATTATTCCCAGAAAAAACCTGATTTAAATATGATGTGAATAGTTTTTGCAGAAGGCATCGCATCTCAATGAAAGACAATTACAGTGTGTGACGCGCACGGAAATTGCGCTGAAATTGCAGTATAGCCTATTATTCTTATTAATAAAAGTGGGATTAGGAGAATTTCTCACCTCCGCAAAGAACGACCACGGTAAACCCCATTGTGCAGAGTAGAGCCATCTTCCCTTCCGGTGATTCAGAAACTTCCACACGTACAAAAAAGGGAAAAAAGGTGGGACGGCTCTGGTCCCTACCGACGCTCCCGAGGAAAGGTGCCACAACTTTGCGCACAACTTTTCTCTTGTCTCTTTCAATAATTAACAGGATACACGTTTTCCATTAATTACACATTTGATGTATCTCCTCAGTACAAGTGCTGAAAGCTGACGAAAGTCCTACAGTCAACAGCCATCCCTGGCACGACAGGTACCCAAACAGTGCGAAATGTCTTGGTGCTGAGGAGGGAACTGAGCAACTCCAGGGGAATAACGGTCCGTGCCAGTATCCAACCCTGATGCAATAAACTAGAATTTATCCTTAACTAATTTGTTGATTTAATAAATGTAAGATTTTAATGGCCCCCGGTTTAGAGAGTTACCGAGTGTAGGTTGTATTGACCGTTCACATGTGTGTCCGTTGCGCAGACTATGATTCCTACATCACCAGTTGAACCGCCCAACGCTGGTCTTTGACATAACACGAGAAACGGTGCGCCCATATTTTTCCGATTGGTGCATCAGTGCTCTCCACATCAGACCCTCGCGCGCTGCACCACGTTATATTTATTGGCCACCTGTATTGTAAAGAATAACTCATGAAAACTATCTTCAATTTAGAATTAATCAAACATAATTGTCATGTTATAACATTTTCCTCAATAGACCTAGTCCATTTTTCTTTTGCGCGTGGTAGACTACAGTCTATAGGATACGGCGAGGGTCCCAAACAATGCATATAATTCCTCCATAAGAATAATTTCCACGTTTTCAACAGATGTTCAGCGGGAAAATGCTATTGTCACAGTATAGGCTAAGATGTTATATCCGGCTAATGTGTCCAGCTAAATTCTGATAGAGTAATTAATTTATTTCACTCTCTGAGATTAATCAATATGATGGTTGGGCTATCATAAGATTCCATCATTCTTTTAATAGTTATACTTTTTGTGTGTACAATAAGTGAAGAAAGAGTTGAATTAATCTCGTGTTCCTCTCACCCACTCTGCAGCTATGGCAGTGAGTGAGTCATGATCAGCGCGCTCCCAGAGAAACCGAATGGGATGGAACGCTCGCAGGGCTGGATTGGCAAATCTTTAGTAGGAGGCTTCACTTGCAGGCAAATTGCACCGACCCCTACCATATGTAGGCTAATTGCCAACATCCTTGAAATTATTGCATTCATATGAATTAGTAGGCTATAAAATGTTATAGGGTTATGATGATAAGCTTCCAGCAGAAACACCTTTCTGCAAAACATTGCCTGTCATTTGCTAAGGCCCTGCAATAGAAAAAGCATGTGTTAAACAGATTGACATCCAGAAATGATCACTTTGCAATGGTTCCCTTCACCTCACCTCTCTGGTCATTTTGAGAATAATTATAAATTGTCATGACAACCCCTCTATTTTCCATCCTACATTATTTAGAGGCTATTCTCTCATCAATTCAACACAGATCAGCTATGACATACGCAAAATTAAGTCCTTGTAAAGTTGCATACAACCTGTTGGGTTGATCTCACAGTTTACAGTATGGAACCTTCATAAGAATCAACAGTGCCCCCTATAGGATCTATCATTTTACAGACATTGACATCAACCACTGGGAGCTGTCTTTTCCCTTAGATCACAAACAGAAGTCTTTTTGTTTCTTGTAATGCAGCTTATGTGGCAACAGTGGCATTATATGATTAAAGAGCATAGTTGAATCATGACTGCTAAAGAGACTGGAATGAAAGATTAAAAACAAGCTAACACATATTGTATTACAATTACATTCCATAGAAGAGAAAATATGTAAAGATTGTCTGGTCAATTTGATGAACAAACCCCATGACAATTACAACCAGTGGTTTAGCAGAGGGCCTACATCACACAGTATATCTCTCAGTAGGCTAAATGGAGTGTAAGTGGTTTTACTAAACATGAAACACAGGACCGTCACAGGAGGAATGATGTGTGTGTGTGAATTTGAGGGGGAAAGTTTTATTTTCTTTCCTATGCTCTCCCTCCCCTCTCATCCCTTCCATCTGCCCAGGGGCATGTACGTAAGTAGACTTAAGATGTTAAAAAAACTAGGCTTTCATTCATTGTTTGCACAAACAACTGAGTGGTTACCTTACATTGTTTTGTGTCCTCGGTCATAGCACTTTGAGAGATACATATTGTCCATTACTGTAATGGTCACCTCACATCAAGATAACTTTTGATCTGATAAACATAAATGGTTTGTAGTGGGAAATGGTTGTTGACTGTGAAATCACATCCAAAAATAGTGCTTGAGTAAAAGTCAAAAAGTATTTTGTTTTAAATATACTTAAGTAGCAAAAGTAAATGTAATTCCTAAAATATACTTAAGTATCAAAAGTAAATGTATTAATCTTTTCAAATACCTTATATTAGGCAAACCAGATGGCATGATATTTTTATTTTACGGATAGCCAGGGGCACACTCCAACACTCAGACATAATTTACAAACTAAGCATTTGTGTTTAGTGAGTCCGCCAGATCAGAGGCAGTAGGGATGACCAGGGATGTTCTCTTGATAAGTGTGTGAATTGGACCATTTTCCTTACCTGCTAAGCATTCAAAATGTAACGAGTATTTTTGGGATTCAGAGAAAATGTATGAAGTAACATTTTTATTATTTTCATTAGGAATGTAATGGAGGAAAAGTAGTCAAAAAATATAAATAGTAAAGTACAGATACCACTAACAACTACTTAAGTAGTATTTTAACTTAAGTACTTTACACCACTGACGAGTCTTTACATGTAAGGCAAGGTTACTCATCTTGCAAGCATAGTCAAAAAATAAATACACAGAGAAAGAAAGAAAGAAAGAAAGAAAGAGCACACACATGTAACAATGTACGCTGGGAGTCGGGAATCAAGAACAGGGAGTGCATTTAATGATAAATAAAACATGGAACAAAACAAGAGTAGCGTACAGACAGGAACAGAGTAACAGAATCAATAACGTCTGGGGAAGGAACCAAAGGGAGTGACATACAGTGGGGGAAAAAAGTATTTAGTCAGCCACCAATTGTGCAAGTTCTCCCACTTAAAAAGATGAGAGAGGCCTGTAATTTTCATCATAGGTACACATCAACTATGACAGACAAATTGAGAAATTTTTTCTCCAGAAAATCACATTGTAGGATTTTTAATGAATTTATTTGCAAATTATGGTGGAAAATAAGTATTTGGTCACCTACAAACAAGCAAGATTTCTGGCTCTCACAGACCTGTAACTTCTTCTTTAAGAGGCTCCTCTGTCCTCCACTCGTTACCTGTATTAATGGCACCTGTTTGAACTTGTTATCAATATAAAAGACACCTGTCCGCAACCTCAAACAGTCACACTCCAAACTCCACTATGGCCAAGACCAAAGAGCTGTCAAATGACACCAGAAACAAAATTGTAGACCTGCACCCGGCTGGGAAGACTGAATCTGCAATAGGTAAGCAGCTTGGTTTGAAGAAATCAACTGTGGGAGCAATTATTAGGAAATGGAAGACATACAAGACCAGTGATAATCTCCCTCGATCTGGGGCTCCACGCAAGATCTCACCCCGTGGGGTCAAAATGATCACAAGAACGGTGAGCAAAAATCCCAGAACCACACAGGGGGACCTAGTGAATGACCTGCAGAGAGCTGGGACCAAAGTAACAAAGCCTACCATCAGTAACACACTACGCCGCCAGGGACTCAAATCCTGCAGTGCCAGACGTGTCCCCCCTGCTTAAGCCAGTACATGTCCAGGCCCGTCTGAAGTTTGCTAGAGTGCATTTGGATGATCCAGAAGAGGATTGGGAGAATGTCATATGGTCAGATGAAACCAAAATATAACTTTTTGGTAAAAACTAAACTCGTCGTGTTTGGAGGACAAAGAATGCTGAGTTGCATCCAAAGAACACCATACCTACTGTGAAGCATGGGGGTGGAAACATCATGCTTTGGGGCTGTTTTTCTGCAAAGGGACCAGGACGACTGATCCGTGTAAAGGAAAGAATGAATGGGGCCATGTATAGTGAGATTTTGAGTGAAAACCTCCTTCCATCAGCAAGGGCATTGAATATGAAATGTGGCTGGGTCTTTCAGCATAACAATGATCCCAAACACACCGCCCGGGCAACTCTTTGGAGGGAGTTGAAAGTCTGTGTTGCCCAGCGACAGCCCCAAAACATCACTGCTCTAGAGGAGATCTGCATGGAGGAATGGGCCAAAATACCAGCAACAGTGTGTGAAAACCTTGTGAAGACTTACAGAAAACGTTTGACCACCTGTGTCATTGCCAACAAAGGGTATATAACAAAGTATTGAGAAACTTTTGTTATTGACCAAATACTTATTTTCCACCATAATTTGCAAATAAATTCATAAAAAATATTACAATGTGATTTTCTGGATTTTTAAAAATCATTTTGTCTGTCATAGTTGACGTGTACCTATGATGAAAATGACAGGCCTCTCTCATCTTTTTAAGTGGGAGAACTTGCACAATTGGTGGCTGACTAAATACTTTTTTTCCCCACTGTACGTGACAACACATAATAATTCCCTTACAGTGCCTTGCAAAAGTATTCATCCCCCTTGGCGTTTTTCCTATTTTGTTGCATTACAACCTGTAATTTAAATTGATATTTATTTGGATTTCATATAATGGACATACACAAAATAGTCCAAATTGGTGAAGTGAAATGAAAAAAATAACTTGTTTCAAAAACGTCTAAAAAAATTAATAAAGGAAAAGTGGTGCGTGCATATGTATTCACCCCCTTTGCTATGAAGACCCTAAATAAGATCTGGTGCAACCAATTACCTTCAGACGTCACATAATTAGTTAAATAAAGTCCACCTGTGTGCAATCTAAGTGCCACATGATCTCAGTATATACAGTGAGGGAAAAAAGTATTTGATCCCGTGCTGATTTTGTATGTTTGCCCACTGACAAAGACATGATCAGTCTATATTTTTAATGGTACGTTTATTTGAACAGTGAGAGACAGAATAACAACAACAAAAATCCAGAAAAACGTATGTCAAAAATGTTATAAATTGATTTGCATTTTATTGAGGGAAATAAGTATTTGACCCCTCTGCAAAACATGACTTAGTACTTGGTGGCAAAACCCTTGTTGGCAATTACAGAGGTCAGACGTTTCTTGTAATTGGCCACCAGGTTTGCACACATCTCAGAAGGGATTTTGTTCCACTCCTCTTTGCAGATCTTCTCCAAGTCATTAAGGTTTCGAGGCTGACGTTTGGCAACCCGAACCTTCAGCTCCCTCCACAGATTTTCTATGGGATTAAGGTCTGGAGACTGGCTAGGCCACTCCAGGACCTTAATGTGCTTCTTCTTGAGCCACTCCTTTGTTGCCTTGGCCGTGTGTTTTGGGTCATTGTCATGCTGGAATACCCATCCACGACCCATTTTCAATGCCCTGGCTGAGGGAAGGAGGTTCTCACCCAAGATTTGACGGTACATGGCCCCGTCCATCGTCCTTTTGATGCGGTGAAGTTGTCCTGTCCCCTTAGCAGAAAAACACCCCCAAAGCATAATGTTTCCACCTCCATGTTTGACGGTGGGGATGGTGTTCTTGGGGTCATAGGCAGCATTCCTCCTCCTCCAAACACAGCGAGTTGAGTTGATGCCAAAGAGCTTGATTTTGGTCTCATCTGACCACAACACCTTCACCCAGTTCTCCTCTGAATCATTCAGATGTTCATTGGCAAACTTCAGACGGCCCTGTATATGTGCTTTCTTGAGCAGGGGGACCTTGCGGGCGCTGCAGGATTTCAGTCCTTCATGGCGTAGTGTGTTACCAATTGTTTTATTGGTGACTATGGTCCCAGCTGCCTTGAGATCATTGACTAGATCCTCCCGTGTAGTTCTGGGCTGATTCCTCACCGTACTCATGATCATTGCAACTCCACGAGGTGAGATCTTGCATGGAGCCCCAGGCCGAGACAGATTGACAGTTCTTTTGTGTTTCTTCCATTTGCGAATAATCGCACCAACTGTTGTCACCTTCTCACCAAGCTGCTTGGCAATGGTCTTGTAGCCCATTCCAGCCTTGTGTAGGTCTACAATCTTGTCCCTATCATCCTTGGAGAGCTCTTTGGTCTTGGCCATGGTGGAGAGTTTGGAGTCTGATTGATTGATTGATTGATTGCTTCTGTGGACAGGTGTCTTTTATACAGGTAACAAGCTGAGATTAGGAGCACTATCTTTAAGAGTAAGCTCCTAATCTCAGCTCGTTACCTGTATAAAAGACACCTGGGAGCCAGAAATCTTTCTGATTGAGAGGGGGTCAAATACTTATGTCCCTTATTAAAATGCAAATCAATTTATAACATTTTTGACATGCGTTTTTCTGGATTTTTCTGGACTGATCATTTCTTTGTCAGTGGGCAAACGTACAAAATCAGCAGGGGATCAAATACTTTTTTCCCTCACTGTATACACCTGTTCTGAAAGGCCCCAGAGTCTGCAACACCACTAAGCAAGGGGCACCAACAAGCAAGCAGCACCATGAAGACCAAGGAGCTCTCCAAACAGGTCAGGGACAAAGTTGTGGAGAAGTACAGATCAGGGTTGGGTTATAAAAAATATCAGAAACTTTGAACATCCCACGGAGCACCATTAAATCCATTATTTAAAAAATAGAAAGAATATGGCACCACTACAAACCTGCCAAGAGAGTGCCGCCCACCAAACCTCATGGACCAGGCAAGGAGGGCATTAATCAGAGAGGCAACAAAGAGACCAAAGACAACCCTGAAAGAGCTGCAAAGCTCCACAGCTCCACATCGGAGATTGGATTATCTGTCTATAGTACCACTTTTAGCCGTACACTCCACAGAGCTGGGCTTTACGGAAGGTGGGCAGAAAAAAGCCATTGCTTAAAGAAAAAAATAAGCAAATGCCAAAAGGCATGTGGGAGACTCCCCAAACATATGGAAGAAGGTACTCTAGTCAGATGAGACTAAAATTGAGCTTTTTGGCCATCAAGGAAATCCAACACCTCTCATCACCCCAGAGAACACCATCATGGTGGTGGCAGCATCATGCTGTGGGGCTGTTTTTCATCGGCAGGGACTGGGAAACTGGTCAGAATTGAAGGAATGATGGATGGCGCTAAATACAGGGAAATTCTTGAGGGAAACCTGTTTCAGTCTTCCAGAGATTTGAGACTGGGACGGAGGTTCACCTTCCAGCAGGACAATGACCCTAAGCATACTGCTAAAGCAACACTCGAGTGGTTTAAGGGGAAACATTTAGATGTCTTGGAATGGCCTAGTCAAAGCCCAGACCTCAATCCAATTGAGAATCTGTGGTATGACTTAAAGATTGCTGTACACCAGCGGAACCCATCCAACTTGAAGGAGCTGGAGCAGTTTTGCCTTGAAGAATGGGCAAAATTCCCAGTGGCTAGATGTGCCAAGCTAATAGAGACATACCCCAAGAGACTTGCAGCTATAATTGCTGCAAAAGGTTGCTCTACAAAGTATTGACTCTGGGGGGGGTGAATAATTATGCACGTTTTTTTTGTCTTATTTCTTGTTTGTTTCACAATAAAAAATATTTTGCATCTTCAAAGTGGTAGGCATGTTGTGTAAATCAAATGATACAAACCCACAAAAAAATCAATTTTAATTCCAGGTTGTAAGGCAACAAAATCGGAAAAATGCCAAGGGGGGTGAATACTTTCTAAAGTCACTGTATATGCCAGTGCACTCTGCTGCCTGTGTGTCTGTACTCTGGCCTCTGTCTGCTAATGTCAGGTCCAGAAATTAACATTTATCAGTCTCTGAGTAAGACCTTTCCCCGCGAGGGGAGAGTGACGTCTTACCTGCACTGCTCTTTTCCCTCCACCACTCTATGTTCTCTCACACTCAGTCATTATAATGGCAGGCAGTCGGAGGGAGAGCTCAGATCAAGGCTAAACTGTCACCAGCAGTCATTACCTACTGTAAGACAGGTAACCTTGAGTATATGGTGTAAACACCGCCTCCATTACATCTAATGTGTGGGTGTAAACAATGTAGGCCCCCCCCCCAAAATAAAATAAATCCCCCTCCTCATCAATGTGATTTTATTCCTGCATCTGGATCTGGAAAATGCTGAGTGGTAAGACCCTGCTGGCAATAGGTAAATATGTTGAATTTAAGTGGACAGACATCTTATTATGTCATTGATGTAACAGCTTGAGACTCCCATACCACCTCCCATTGAAGGGCATTAGCTTTGGCAGAGGGATGCAGGGATCATAAGCACATTCATAGGCTACCTCTAGAGTGGCCAACTACTGTGGGTTAAAGAGCAGTACTGATGGATAGATAAGTCACAAGGACACATTATGCCATCAGAGGCTGAAAGAACCAAAGCTGATATTACTGACATGATAGTGTTCCTGCATTATGAATACAAATCACTGGCACTCGTAAGACATTCTTTGAGAAAAAAATATTCAATTTTATTTGGAACGGAAAGCCAGACAAAATTAAAAGAGCATATTTATATAATGAATATGAATTCGGAGGACAGAAATTATTAAATATTAAAGCATTAGACCTATCACTAAAATCTTCAGTCATCCAAAAGTTATACTTAAATCCGAACTGGTTCTCAAGCAAATTAGTAAGATTGTCTCACCCACTGTTCAAGAAAGGCCTTTTTCCCTTTATTCAGATTACAACCTCTCACTTTCAGTTATTTGAAAAGGAAATAATCTCCCAAATGTCACTATTTCTAAAACAAGCCATAGAAAGTTGGTTGCAATTTCAATTTAATCCTCCAGAAACGACAGAACAAATAATGCAACAAATATTGTGGTTAAATTCAAATATACTAATTGACAAAAACCTTTATTTTTTGACAGAATGTTTAAAAAAGGTATAATCTTCGTAAATGATATCATCTGTAGGACTGGTGGAGTTATGTCGCACATGCAGCTAACAAAAGCATATGGAAATGTCTGCTCTACCCAAAATTACAACCAAATAATTGCAGCCTTACCGCAAAAGTGGAAGAGGAAAGTTGAAGGGGGAGAAAGTAAGGAACTTGTCTGTCGGCCTTGCATTAAAGAACATAATTGGTTAAGGAAAACTGTGATAAATAAAAAAGTATATCAGTTTCACTTAAGGACCAAAGGATTGACAGCCGTCCCATATAGATTGCAAAATAGTTGGGAAGAGATCTTTGACGTACCGATCCCATGGCATAGTGTTTATGAACTGACACGCAAAACGACACCGGATTCAAAAATTAGAATCTTTCAATTTAAATTATTATATAAAATTCTTGCTACCAATAGAATGTTATTTATATGGGGGATACAATCTTCCCAGCTCTGCAGATTTTGCTGTGAAGAGATAGAATCATTAGATCATTTGTTTTGGTTCTGTCCATTTGTAGCTTGTTTTTGGACACAGGTCCAGGAATGGCTAAAGGATTGCAATATTTACCTGGAACTAACCTTGCAGATAGCATTACTGGGTGATCTGAAAAGTCATAGTCAATCAATCAATAATATAATAATACTTTTAGCAAAAATGTTTATTTTTAATTCACAATCTGTAGAAGCAATGAGAATAGAAAGGTTCAGAACTTTTGTAAAACATCACAGTACGGTTGAAATATATATGGCAAATAGAAATCCTATATGGATGGTGTTAAGAGATAGATGGGAGGTATTGAATAGAGTTGAAGGATGGGACTAATAACAAATAACAACAAATAATAACAAAGATAGCTAATAATGTAAGCATACTGTGTCCATAATAAGTATATAGGTTGTATGTTGGGAGCTTTTGGGAAAGAGCACAGTTAGAAAGATATGGCATTTAGAAGCAAACCGGATGGACATCATGAAAATGATCGGAGAGGTTGAGAGTAGAAGAAGTTCAGGAGCAAAAAAACAAATATATATATATATATATATATATATATATATATATATATATATATATATATATATATATATATATATATATATATATATATATATATATATAAAGTATTGTAAAATTAACTCTGTCCATAAGGTGTAGATAGTAAGTATAGACCGGAAGTAGAGGCCTGGGCGTTGTTGTTCACTAATTTACTCCAAGTAGGGAAAGGATGGTGGGGTTGAAAAGTAATAAAGGGGAATATATATTTAAAAAATAAAAAATAAACATGGGGGATTGGAAGTGATGCAGACAATTACATTGATAGAAGATACAATCTATCTGCAATATTAAGCTGATCCATCCCCCCCCCAAAATAAAATAAATAAATAAATAAATAAATAAATAAGACATTCTTTCATTTTGTTCCTGCCAAAAAGCTCTTTACCGGGAGGTAAAAAATGAACAGTATGCCAGGACGGGCAGACAGCTTTTTGAACAGGTAGATTATATCTGAATTAGAGGCACGATCAAAGACTGGAGACAACGCAAACGTTAATTAGTTTGAGCCATATTGACGTTTATACCCAGAGACGCACCTTTACCATGCCACAGCATAATCATGCAAATGATCATCAGTGTGGAATCAGGAAGTACGGTAATAATGGCCATTTGTTGTTTTGCCCATTTCACCATCATCCCAGGGAGTCTGCTCACTCGTGTTGATGGACACACACGTAGAGCACTAACCTAATTAAGGCCAGCAGGACTCTAAGCAAAGGAATATGTTGTTGTTTTTTTGCCACCATGTAAAAATAACTAACCCTAATGGCATAAGCTAATTAATATGGTGGCCCTGCATCTAGAGTTTAATGTGTGTCTGGCCTATAGGGCTCTGGCTTTGTCTCTCAAAATGAGAGAAAGTGGTTTTATTAACAGCACTTATAAAGGTGTGTTTTAGTGAAGAGAAAATACTAATCACCACTATAATTTAAGCCTCAATATTAGCATTGATGAATCATGTGGCCAGACTTGTTCCCTACAGGCTGAGACGTTGCCAGACAGTTTCAATTAAAAATGGCCGATGAATCATTGTCATGAAGTCAATCTCTGAGTCATTAAAGGAAGCCCTGCCATTAGTACTTTTATGACATAAAGCATCACCAGCCATTCATCTGAGAGTCATTAGCATGCCCATCACATCACACACACAGTTACGAAGCCTCTCCAATGGTGAGGGGTGGACAGCTACCTGTCATGTGAATTGATAACCCTTACAAATGCCATAACTGTCAGTCCGTTCAAGACAGTGGATTAATACCCCTGACACATTTGAAAATATTTCATTTTCGGCTGTATTGGCTAAAACAACAATGCCCATTTCTCTTCTTGTAAATGTGCATAGAGGTGCTGGGAATGCCAATGGTCCAGAGGCAAAGCTGCAGGAAAATGTTTGAGTTGGGGGTGCACGCATCTGTAATCGCATTTGTGTAGTGGCATACAGTTGAGCAGAGGCATTTTTAGGATTTCCACAAGTAGATTTTTTTTTAGCAGCGTCCGATTTTTTTGGTGCCTTTTATAAACGCATTTCATGCAATTCTACGTCATTTACATGACAGAAGACATTAGCAGAATCTTTTCCTCTTGAATGATAGGGAAACATTTTAATTTCCGCCTAAACAGACATACCCAAACGTAATTATTTTTCATGAGATGGCCATAAACAATGACTGGTAATGTTGCATTGTTTTAGAAAGGTCTGGAACACAACTTTGTGGTAATTTGTTTAATAAATTGCTGAAGTGTACTCACTTTTGAGGACGCAAGCTCAAGTACAGATAGTTCAAATATTATGAAAATATGAAGACATTTTTTTTTCCTATTCAACAAAATAGGAGCAATAGCGCTTTAAATTACTGAAATGCTTTCTAAATATAGTAACAATCAAATTTTTAATGATTTAGTATACGATTTTGCCTTTCTTATAACTGTAAAATGAATATAATCATACTTAGTGACAGTAAAATATTGGCACTATTTCATAACTGATGACAGAGAATCTTCTCCTTAACGTCCACTGAGCGGCGCAGAGACACCATTCAAATGCGTGCAGACTCGTTACAACTTCAGTTTTAAGCATTTTGTCCGTCTGTCTCCAAGAGAAAGTGGTCTTGTTTAAATTCGATGAAATTATTTAGTATTTTTTCTTATTGCGAGATCTAAATCCAGCTGAGAATATCACAGCGAGATTAAACTACAACTGGTGGATTCGCTAGACTGTCACCTTTCATATGCCATCTCCCCAACTTGGCGCCGTCACCCAGAGGAAGAGCAAATACAGTATATAATTTGTCTGGATAGGCCAGAAAATTTGACACATCACTCCCTATGCAAATGTGAGGTCTGAAACCTGACACTTCAAGTCAGTTCCGCTGAGAGAGTGGGAGCAGAGAGCAGACAGATGGGGCTTTCTGGCACTATAAGGCACTGGACACTATAACGTTCACAGAGCGCTTTCTACACCAAAATGTAAGTCGGAACCGGTCCAGAACCTCCCATATAGGAGACTTAACATCTATGATTAATACCACATAAATGACCAAAATGAGTGGCTACTCTGACACTGACAAACAGATCA
Source organism: Coregonus clupeaformis (assembly GCF_020615455.1). Classification (NCBI taxonomy): domain Eukaryota; kingdom Metazoa; phylum Chordata; class Actinopteri; order Salmoniformes; family Salmonidae; genus Coregonus; species Coregonus clupeaformis. Next base: position 59,261,954 of record NC_059206.1, read on the forward strand.
ATAAAAACTACCTGGTTTTGAATGCACAATAGCCCAGGCCAATGAAAAGACACACTGTACTATATTACTATATAGTTTGTAAGGGAATCAACTCTTACAAGAGCAGCAAGTATATTTGTTGATTCAATAAGTATTTGTTGGTAATGCCTTGTGTGGCATCTTAGATGCTGGGTTCTTTACTGATGACTCCGAGACTTCGCTAATTGTAAAACAACAGAATACGTTTATCTCACATTCACACAGGTAACACAGCTAGTCATCACTCTTTGCTGCTTCAGCCCTACTAACGCTACTGCCTTCCCAGGTGACCCCATTGCCTCTCATTAGCCAATCACACTCTTTGGAGGGCAGTAACCCAATTACTATTTGTTCATTCAAATCATAACCCTCTTCGGAATGAATATGATTGGTTATTCTGAACAATAATGTTTCCAATACACCACACCTTGCTAGGGCAATTTAATTTAAGTGCTTTATTTTACCTAGTAGCCTAGTTAATCATTGCTGTTTGAACTGTCTGATTGCTCAGTACTTGTGACTGTTCTTGTGGACTTGGATTAGTTTCAGGCCAAGTTGTGTAATAGCCCTTGGTAACTGTTGGGTGTTTTAAGAGGGAGTGGCCTTACCTGTCTTCCCTGACTATTTATGGAGCCTTACTTGGCCGCAGTCTTAGTGCGTCATCTACAGTATAATTTGCAAGGGGATCAACTCTTAAAAGAGCAGCAAGTATATGTTTTGATTCAATAAGTATCTGTTGGTATTGCCTTGCTAGGGCAATTTAATTTAAGTGCTTTCTTTTACCTAGTAGCCTAGTTAATCATTGCTGTTTGAACTGTCTGATTGCTCTGTACTTGTGACTGTCGTTGTGGACTATTTGTGTAACAGTCTTGCTAAGTTGTGGGGGAGTTGTATTTTAGGGAGTTTTCTTCACCTCTGCCAGGCATTCAGCAATCAGTGCGGGAGGTGTGTCTTTCACCTTTATTAGGCATTTAGTGCTAGTACTTCAGTCTCCAATGTTTTTTTCAGTGGTAGCTGTAAGCGGCGGTATTGTCAAGCGACGGTGTTGTCACCAAAACGAAGACTGTTGCCGAAACAAAGACGTTCTGCCGAGTTGTTCGAGGAAGGAAAGAGAGGAAAGTTCCACACCACCCTCTCACTTGAATATATTACCTAGTTATTTTCTGATTATCTCATTTTGCTCTTTTGTAGCTTTGGCAAGTATGTGTGTGTTTCCCATCCCAGTTCGCTCCTCTACCTGTAGGTTTTACAGACACTCCCCACCACGTGGCTGCTACCCTTCTAATGTTGTGGACCCTGCGCGCACAACCCATGTGGACCTTCTAGTCTCCGACAGTGTTTGGAACTGCCAATCTGCGGTCCAAAAGGCCGAGTTCATCTCTGCCTATGTTGCCCTTCAGTCCCTACACTTTCTGGCCCTGACAGACAAATGGATTTCCCCAAAGAACCCTGCTCCTCCAGCTGCTCTCTCGTCATCTGACTATGTGTTCTCTCATAGTCCGAGAACATCTGGTCGTCGCGGTGGTGCCACAGGGCTACTCATTTCTCCTAAGTGGAGATTTTCTCTTCTCCCTCTCTCATTTGAATTCCATGCTGTCACTGTCACTTGTCCACTCAAGTTTAACATTGTTGTCATCTATCGCCCACCAGGTTCCCTTGGAGAGTTCCTCAATGAGATTGACACCTTGATAAGCTCATTTCTCAATGATGGCTCACCACTCATCGTACTGGGTGACTTTAACCTCCCGACGCCGGACTTCAATTTATTATTTCCATCTCTTTCTTTCTTTCCACTCCTTTCCTCTTTTGACCTCACCCTTTCCCAGTCACCTCCTACTCACAAGGCAGGCAATACGCTTGAACTCATCTTCACTAGAGGCTGTTTGCCTACGCATCTCACTGCAACCCCCCTCCATGTCGCTGATCACTACTTTGTTTCCTTTTCTCTCCATCTCTCCTCCAACGATACCCACTCAGCCTCTACCCAAATGGTCATGCACTGCCGCAATCTTCGCACTCTCTCTCCCCCTACCCTCTTCTATCCTATCCTCTCTTCCTTCTGCTAAATCCTTCTCCTGACACTGCCTCTTCGACCCTACTTTCCTCCTTTTCTGCATCCCTTGACTCTCACTGTCCCCTTTCCTCCCAACCTTCCCCTCCCGCTCCGTGGCTGAGTGACTCACTGCGTGCTAACAGAACAGGGCTTCGGGCAGCTGAGCGGAAATGGAGGAAAACTAAACTTCCGGAGGACCTAGCATCCTTCCACTCCCTCCTCTCTACCGTCTCTTCCTCTATATCCACTGCTAAAGCCACTTTCTATTGCTCTAAATTTCAAGCTTCTGCCTCCAACCTTGGGAAACTCTTCTCCACTTTCTCCTCCCTCCTTAATCCTCCACCTCCTTCCCCTCTCTCCTCCCTATCTGCGGATGACTTTGTCAACCACTTTGAAAAAAAGGTTGATGACATCCGCTCCTCTTTCACTCAGCCTACTGAGTCCACTGGTTCCACTCACACAGAACTACCATACGCCTTGACCTCTTTCTCCCCTCTCTCCCCGGGTGAAATCCTGTGACTAGTGATGTCCGGCCGCCCGACAACCTGCCCACTTGACCCTATCCCGTCCTCACTTCTCCAGACCATCTCTGGAGACTTTCTCCCATTCCTCACTTCCCTCATCAACTCCTCCCTGACCACTGGCTGCGTCCCCTCTGACTTCAAGATGGCCAGAGTCGCTCCCCTCCTCAAGAAACTAACACTCGACCCCTCTGACGTCAAAAACTACAAAAAACCTTTCTTTTCTTTCCAAAACACTTGAGCATGCTGTCTCTGACCAACTCTCTTGTTGTCTCTCTCAGAATGATCTTCTTGACCCTAACCAGTCAGGCTTCAAGGCGGCTCACTTAACTGAGACCGCTCTCCTCTGTGTCACAAAGTCTATCCGCTCAGCTAAAACTGACTCTCTCTCCTCTGTTCTCATCCTCCGAGTTCTATCCGCTGCCTTTGATACTGTGAACCATCAGATCCTCCTCTCCACCCTCTCAGGGTTGGGCGTCTCAGGCTATGCACACTCCTGGATTGCATCCTACCTGGCAGGTCACTCCTAAAGGTGGCGTGGAGAGGATCTGTGCTCAGTAGTGATCATACTCTCACCACTGGTGTCTCTCAGAGCTCGGTTCTAGGCCCTCTCCTCTTTCTCTTTACACTAAGTCACTCGGCTCTGTCATATCCTCACATGGTCTCTCCTATCATTGCTATGCGAATGACACTCAACTACTCTTCTCTTTCCCCCCTTCTGACACCCAGGTGGCGAAATGCATCTCTGCGTGCCTGGCAGACATCTCAGCTTGGATGTCGGCCCACCACCTCAAGCTCAACCTCGACCAAAATGGAGCTGCTCTTCCTTCCGGGAAAGGCCTGCCCGCTCCAAGACCTCTCCATCACGGTTGACAATGCCACGGTGTCCCCCTCCCAGAGTGCAGAGAACCTTGGTGTGACCCTTGACAACACCCTGTTGTTCTCTGCAAACATCAAAGCAGTGACTCACTCCTGCAGGTTCATGCTCTACAACAACCGTAGAGTACGACCTTTCTTCACACAGGAAGCGGCGCATGTCCTAATCCAGGCACTTGTCATCTCCCGTCTAGACTATTGCAACTCTCTGTTGGATCGGCTCCCTGCTTGTGCCATCAAACCCCTGCAACTTATCCAGAATGCCGCAGCCCGCCTGGTGTTCAACCTTCCTAAGTTCTCCCAAATCACCCCGCTCCTCTGCACACTACACTGGCTTCCAGTCAAAGCTTGCATTATCTTCAAGAACCTGGTGCTTGCCTATGGAGCAGCAAGGGGAACTGCACCTCCCTACCTTCAGGCTATGCTCAAACCCTACATCCCAACCTGAGCACTCTGTTCCGCCACCTCTGGTCTCTTGGCCCTCCCACCCCTATGGGAGGGCAGCTCCCGCTCAGCCCAGTCAAAGCTCTTCTCTGTCCAGGCACCCCAATGGTGGAACAAGCTTCCCCTTAAAGTCAGGACAGCGGAGTCCCTGCCCATCTTTCGAAATCATCTGAAACCCTTTGAAGAGTATCTTAAATAACTCTCACGGCGCCTCCAAAAAAAATAAAAATAATAACTTTGCTGATAAATGCTTTGTTGAGGGAAAGTGTACTTGATACGATTGTGATGTGTTGTTGTCTCACCTAGCTATCTTAAGATGTGTCTGCAAACTGATTAAAACGTTGTTTTTTAAAATTATATTATAAACTACAGGAGGCTAGTAAATAAACTTTCCAGTGGCACTGACTCACACAGTTATGAAGATGAAGGCTTCTCACCAGTAATGGCTGACCGTGCTCGTACCACAGCCTATTTCAAGATAAATTACTTTGAAAAACAGTGCTGTTCGCTCAAAATTGGGAGTTGTTGAGAAAAAATTTAAGCTTCTACAGACAGATTAGTCTTCTCTTTTCAGGATTAGGCATTTGCTTTCCAAACTGTACGTTTTTCCCGCAATTGTATTCCATCGACCCTGGTTTTGTGCTTATAAACCAGGGTCGCTACAGTATTTTGAAATTTGCAAACAAAAACAAACTGACAGCCACAACCAACCGTAGAAATATAATCAATAGATGGCAGTTCCCATTCAAGTCAGGACTGGCAGCCATTGCTAGTGTACCCATTAGTTTAACAGTCAAATTGCCAGGGTTAGATGTTCCAAAACCCTTCTATGGATTATGTGTCTATGGCCACAACCCAACAAGCTGTTAGGCTGTATAAGCTGTATATTTGGGCTGCATGCTGCTCAAAATGCGGCCTTCCCAACTGTATGTGCTTGTGAAAACATAATCCACAGCTAATTTTTAGAAGCTATTGATCCTTTGTTTTCAGACAGGAGTAATATAATTTTTGGCCAAAAATATCTTTTTTTAAGAATTTGGGTAAAATTATTTCAATTTATTAGAAGGTGCAGCAGCACCTCCAGCACTCGTATTCGGCTCCTTTTCAACCTTGACACAAGGGGATTAGCCTGTGTATGGGTGCAGTGCTCTGGGGCCTCATTTATAACCGTTGGGTAAATTTTACTCTAAATGCAGTATCTGCGTACACCATAAAGATTTATAAACTTGGCGCAAGCCATACATAAGCAGTTTTCCGTTATAAATCAGACCTGTCGTAAAACTGTGCGCATGAACAAGCATTATATAACTCTGACTGAAAAATGCCAATCATTCACCTTTTATGGTGCCAATAACGCTGTTATTTGCTGTAAACTTGGAAGACAGCATCTAAAGGAAATAGCAATGGTGAACTTGATTAAATGGTTTTGGAGATGTTGGCAGAATGTTTTCTTTTACATTTGCTGTAGCATATCTGACCTTGTCTGAAAGACAAAAACAATTGCAAACTATTTTGGACCTGTAAACAGATCGTTTGAATTCAATAATGTTTTGCATTTACTTTTTCCCGAACCTGCACTGCCCACGAATTTCAAAACATTATCTACTCTGAAAATTGTTTAAACTACAGTAGGCCTACTTACATTGGTAGCTTATTCGCTTCAATGCAAAATAAGTGTCGTTTCACCTGTTAAATTCTGCTGTATATTATAAACCTTTTCTGATGAATAGATAAAAAACTTGACATTATAATAGATATCTAATACCTGTAGGCCCAATTAAATGAGAGATGCTCATGGTAATTTGCTGTATGGCTACTTCGGGAATATGAACACATAATGGTGAGAAAAGGTTAGGAATTTATTCTGCAATGTTTATGATATACACTGAACAATAATATAAACGCAACATGCAACAATTTCTTTGATTTTACTGAGTTACAGTTCATATAAGGAAATCAGTCAATTGAAATAAATTCATTAGGCCCTAATCTATGGATTTCACATGACTGAGAATACAGATATGCATCTGTTGGTCACAGATACCTTAAAAAAAAGGTAGGGGCGTGGATCAGAAAAACGGTCAGTATCTGGTGTGGCCACCATTTGCCTCATGCAGCGTGACACATCTCCTTCACATAGAGTTGATCAGGCTGTTGATTGTGGCCTGTGGAATGTTGTCCCACTCCTCTTCAATGGCTGGGCGAAGTTGCTGGAATTTGGCGGGAACTGGAACACACTGTAATACACGTTGATCCAGAGCATCCCAAACATGCTCAATGGGTGACATGTCTGGTGAGTATGCAGGCCATGGAAGAACTGGGACATTTTCAAATTCCAGGAATTGTGTACAGATCCTTACAACATGGGGCCGTGCATTGTCATGCTGAAACATGAGGTGATGGTGGCGGACGAATGGCACAACAATGGGCCTCAGGATCTCGTCACGGTATCTCTGTGCATTCAAATTGCCATCGATAAAATGCAATTGTGTTCGTTGTCCGTAGCTTATGCCTGCCTATACCATAACCCCACCGCCACCATGGGGCACTCTGTTCACAACATTGACATCAGCAAACCGCTCTCCCACACAACACTGTCTGCCATCTGCCCGGTACAGTTGAAACTGGGATTCATCCTTGAAGAGCACACTTCTCCAGCGTGCCAGTGGCCATCGAAGGTGAGCATTTGCGCACTGAAGTCGGTTACGACGCCAAACTGCAGTTAGGTCAAGACCCTGTTGAGGACAACAAACACGCAGATGAGCTTCCCTGAAACATTTTCTGAGAGTTTGTGTCAGTTGCGCAAACCCACAGTTCCATCAGCTGTCCGGGTGGCTGGTCTCAGATTATCCCACAGGTGAAGAAGCCGAATGTGGAGGTCCTGGGCTGGCGTGGTTACGCGTGGTCTATGGTTGTGAGGCAGGTTGGACGTACTGCCAAATCTTCTAAAATGACATTGGAGGCAGCTTATGGTAGAAAAATTAACATTCAATTCTCTGGCAACAGCTCTGGTGGACGTTCCTGCAGTCAGCATGCCAATTGCACGTTCCCTCAAAAACTTGAGACATCTGTGGCATTTTGTTGTGTGACAAAACTGCACATTTTAGAGTGGCTTTTTACTGTCTCCAGCACAAGGTGCACCATGCTGTTTAATCATTTACATTTACATTTTAGTCATTTAGCAGACGCTCTTATACAGAGTGACTTACAGTTAGTGAGTGCATACATTTTTCATAATCATAATATTTTTCATAATCAGCTTCTTAATATGCCACACCTGTCAAGTAGATTATCTTGGCAAAGAAGAAATGTTCACTAACAGGGATGTAAACAAATTAGTGCACAAAATCAGAAAGAAATAAGCTTTTTTGTGCATATGGAAAATGTATAGGATCTTTTATTTTAGGTCATGAAACATGGGACCAACACTTTCCATGTTGCCTTTTTTATTTTTGTTCAGTATATGTATTATGTTTATAAATGAAATGTTGTTTACAAAAAAAAATTTCATTACATTATTCAGACGTAGCCTAGAAAAGTCAGTGGAAAAGGTGAACCATCTGGTCTACCGTTAATAATTAAGAGTCTATTGACGTGAGTTAATCGAATTAACATAATAAAAAAATCCCCATCAAAATCTGTCACTTTAAAGCTGCAATATGTAACTTTTTAGGAGACCTGATCAAATTCACATAGAAATAAGCAAGTCTAAGAAGCAGTGGATCTGTTTCATTTTTTGCATCTTTTACTTTTGGTTTTGACACCAGCTTCAAAGAGCTGAAAATACAATATTTTTGGTTATGGATATTTCACAGCAGTTTAGATGGTACAGTGATTCTCTACACTATACTTGCTTGTCTTGTCACATAAACTGAAAATAGGTGAACTATTAGAATTTTAGCAACCATGAAATAGCAGAGCAATTTCTGCATAGTGCACTTTCTTTTTGCATGGGCTGCATCTCAATCCACCGCATCTGCGGTGGAAAGTGGCCGAGCTACAGAGCTGTTTGACAGACCAAGAGACATTGGCGGTTTGGCCTACTAACAAATATGGAAATATTAGACTCCCGTTTTGCTCTATGACCCCCAAAAGTGTTTTTTTTAGTGCTGTTGACAAAACGTGTTTGTCGCGTTGTATAATGATTAGAAGACAGGCGCAGGAATGAGTATTGGGGTTTTTATTACTCCATCCAACACAAACAAGGGATGTAACCCAAACAAATTACTCCATCCAACACAAACAAGGGATGTAACCCAAACAAAGAGCGAGGTGTAACCTCTACACAATACACGGGACGAGACCCGTAAACAACAAGAGCACAATACACGGTACTCACAAGCATGAGTACAGGACATTACAAGGCAGTTCAGACCGGGATCTGACGCTGTCGTAGTCCATGTGGGGCCAAACGACATTAGGAGGGCTAGCTCGGAACTGCTGAAAAGGGATTTTAAAGAACTGATTCTAGCTCTGAAAGATTCCAAAAAGCGGCCAATTATTTCAGGTCCGGTACCATCGTTTGGCTGCGGGTGTGAAAGATTCAGCAGGCTACTGGCATTACACACCTGGCTAAAAGATTACTGTAGCTCTGTTCGAATAACTTTTATAGATAACTTTGACACCTTCTGGAAACAGATGCTTTACAGGAATGACGGAGTCCATCAAAACCATTTTGGCTCCTGGACGCATTTCAAGGCTGCATTGAGACAATTACTTATCAATGACCCAAGCCCAGCTCAGATAATCCCTACCATTGTGTCGCTGAGTTGTCGTAATGCTGCAGTAAATGTACATTATCCCAGGGGTGCTGGCAGTCACAATATAAGTAACCTAATTTACAGTGGGGAAAAAAAGTTTTTAGTCAGCCACCAATTGTGCAAGTTCTCCCACTTAAAAAGATGAGAGAGGCCTGTAATTTTCATCATAGGTACACGTCAACTATGACAGACAAAATGAGAAAAAATAATCCAGAAAATCACATTGTAGGATTTTTAATGAATTTATTTGCAAATTATGGTGGAAAATAAGTATTTGGTCAATAACAAAAGTTTCTCAATACTTTGTTATATACCCTTTGTTGGCAATGACACAGGTCAAACGTTTTCTGTAAGTCTTCACAAGGTTTTCACACACTGTTGCTGGTATTTTGGCCCATTCCTCCATGCAGATCTCCTCTAGAGCAGTGATGTTTTGGGGCTGTCGCTGGGCAACACGGACTTTCAACTCCCTCCAAAGATTTTCTATGGGGTTGAGATCTGGAGACTGGCTAGGCCACTCCAGGACCTTGAAATGCTTCTTACGAAGCCACTCCTTCGTTGCCCGGGCGGTGTGTTTGGGATCATTGTCATGCTGAAAGACCCAGCCACGTTTCATCTTCAATGCCCTTGCTGATGGAAAGAGGTTTTCACTCAAAATCTCACGATACATGGCCCCATTCATTCTTTCCTTTACACGGATCAGTCGTCCTGGTCCCTTTGCAGAAAAACAGCCCCAAAGCATGATGTTTCCACCCCCATGCTTCACAGTAGGTATGGTGTTCTTTGGATGCAACTCAGCATTCTTTGTCCTCCAAACACGACGAGTTGAGTTTTTACCAAAAAGTTCTATTTTGGTTTCATCTGACCATATGACATTCTCCCAATCCTCTTCTGGATCATCCAAATGCACTCTAGCAAACTTCAGATGGGCCTGGACATGTACTGGCTTAAGCAGGGGGACACATCTAGAACTGCAGGATTTGAGTCCCTGGCGGCGTAGTGTGTTACTGATGGTAGGCTTTGTTACTTTGGTCCCAGCTCTCTGCAGGTCATTCACTAGGTCCCCCCGTGTGGTTCTGGGATTTTTGCTCATCGTTCTTGTGATCATTTTGGTGAGATCTTGCGTGGAGCCCCAGATCGAGGGAGATTATCAGTGGTCTTGTATGTCTTCCATTCCTAATAATTGCTCCCACAGTTGATTTCTGCAAACCAAGCTGCTTACCTATTGCAGATTCAGTCTTCACAGCCTGGTGCAGGTCTACAATTTTGTTTCTGGTGTCCTTTGACAGCTCTTTGGTCTTGGCCATAGTGGAGTTTGGAGTGTGACTGTTTGAGGTTGTGGACAGGTGTCTTTTATACTGATAACAAGTTCAAACAGGTGCCATTAATACAGGTAACGAGTGGAGGACAGAGGAGCCTCTTAAAGAAGAAGTTACAGGTCTGTGAGAGACAGAAATCTTGCTTGTTTATAGGTGACCAAATACTTATTTTCCACCATAATTTGCAAATAAATTCATAAAAAATCCTACAATGTGAGTTTCTGGATTTTTTTTCCTCAATTTGTCTGTCATAGTTGACGTGTACCTATGATGAAAATTACAGGCCTCTCTCATCTTTTTAAGTGGGAGAACTTGCACAATTGGTGGCTGACTAAATACTTTTTTCCCCACTGTATGTCCATCTAACTCCCCTGAATGCCTCTGTCGATCCTACAGCTATTGTACGCAGTAATCATGTGCCTATGAACCAGAGTTATACTGTTAGCACTGAGGTTGTTTGCCCTAGTAGGAAGTCCACTTTGTGCAGCTCACCCTGCACTATCAGCTCAAACATAAATAACATTGTCATGTCTACTTACATTTACATTTACATTTACGTCATTTAGCTCTGATAAGCTTCCCAGTAAAGCAATAACAACAATCAAGCATCCCAGAAAAATTCTAAAAATAGCCCACATTAACATATGTAGCCTAAGAAACAAAGTTAATGAAATCGATAACTTGCTAGTAACAGATGGCATTCATATTCTGACTATCTCTGAATCTCTTTGATACAGTGGTAGCAATACATATAACAATAACATGTAGTAGTAACATCTACAGAAAAAACAGAAATGCCAATGGAGGCGTTGTTGTGGTCTATATTCGAGAGCCACATTCCTGTAAAGCTTAGAGAGGATCTCATGTTAAATACTGTTGAAGTAATATGGCTACAGGTTCACCTGCCTCACCTAAAGCCCATTCTTGTGGGAAGCTGCTATAGACCACCAAGTGCTAACAGTCAGTATCTGGATAATATGTGTGAAATCCTTGATAATGTATGTGATATCAACAGAGCAGTATATTTTCTGGGTAACCAAAAAATTGACTGGCTTTCATCAAGCTGCCCACTCAAGAAAAATCTTCAAACGGTAACCAGTGCCTGCAACCTGGTTCAGGTTATCAGTCAACCTACCAGGGTATTTACAAACAGCACTGGAATTAAATCATCCACATGTATTGATCACATCTTTACTAATGCTGCAGAAATCTGCTTTAAAGCAGTATCCAAATCCATCGGATGTAGTGATCATAATATAGTAGTCATATCTAGGAAAACCAAAGTTCCAAAGGCTGGGCCTAATATACTGTATAAGAGGTCATACAATACGTTTTGTAGTGATTCCAATGTTGATGACGTAAATAATATTTGCTGGTCTGTGGTGTATAATGAGGAGCAACCAGATGCTGCACTTGACACATTTATGAAATTGTTTATTCCAGTTACGAATAAGCAGGCAGCCATTAAGAAAATTACTGTAAAAACTGTTAAATCCCTGTGGATTGATGAGGAATTTAAAAATGTTTATGGTTGAGAGGGATGAGGCAAAAGGAATGGCAAATAAGTCTGGCTGCACAACCGACTGGCAAAAGTACTGCAAATTGAGAAATCATGTAACTAAACTGAATAAAAATGAGAAGAAACTATACTATGGAACAAAGATAAATGATATAAAGAATTATAGTACAAAGCTTTGGAGCACCTTAAATTACATTTTGGGCAAAAAAGCAAACTCCGCTCCATCATTCATTGAATCAGTGGCTCATTCATCACAAAACCCATTGATATTGCCAACTAATTTAATGTTTTTTTTCATAGGCAAGATTGGCAAACTTAGGCATGACATGCCAGCAACAAACGCCGACCCTACACATCCAAGTATATCTGACCAAATTATGAAAGACAAGCATTGAATTCTGTAAAGTGAGTGTGGAAGAGGTGAGAAAATTGTTGTCTATCAACAATGACAAGCCACCAGCTGTTTTGTTAGTCTTCAGTACTGCTTTTGACATTATCAATCACAGTCTGCTGCTGGTTAAACGTATGTGTTATGGCTTTACACCCCCTCCTATATTGTGGATAAAAACAGAACACAGAGGATGTTCTTTCATGGAAATCTCTAAAACATATTCCAGGTAGAATCAGGCATTCCCCAGGGTAGCTGTCTAGGCCCCTTACTTTTTCCAATCTTTACTAATAACTAGGGCTGTTACGGTGGCCACATTACCCCCATACCTACAGTGCATTCGGAAAGTATTCAGCCTTATTCAAAAATTGATTAAATATATTTTTTTACTAAAAAAACACAATACCCCATAATGACAAAGTGAAAACAGGTTTTATAATTTTTTGCAAATGTATTAAACATAAAAAACAGAAATACCTTATTTACATAAGTATTCAGACCCTTTGGTATGAGACTGCACATTTTGCTCAGGCACATCCTGTTTCCATTGATCATCCTTGAGATGTTTCTACAACTTGATTGGAGTCCACCTATGGTAAATTCAATTGATTGGACATGATTTTGAAAGGCACACAGCTGTCTATATAAGGTCCCACAGTTGACAGTGCATGTCAATGCAAAAAACAAGCTATGAGGTCAAAGGAATTGTCCGTAGAGCTCAGAGACAGGAATGTGTTGAGGCACAGATCTGGGGAAGGTTACCAAAAAATGTCTGCAGCATTGAAGGTCCCCAAGAACACAGTGGCCTCCATCATTTTTAAATGGAAGAAGTTTGGAACCACCAAGACTCTTCCTAGAGCTGGCCCCCCAGCCAATCTGAGCAATCGGGGGAGAAGGGCCTTTGTCAGGGAGGTGACCAAGAACCCATTGGTCACTCTGACAGAGCTCCAGAGTTCCTCTGTGGAGATGGGAGAACCTTCCAGAAGGACAACCATTTTTGCAGCACTCCACCAATCAGGCCTTTATGGTAGGGTGGCCAGACGGAAGCCCCTCCTCAGTAAAAGACACATGACAGCCCGCTTGGAGTTTGCCTAAAAACACCTAAAGGACTCTCAGACCATGAGAAACAAGATTATCTGGTCTGATGAAACCAAGATTGAACTCTTTGGACTGAATGCCAAGCATCACGTCTGGAGGAAACCTGGCACAATCCCTACGGTGAAGCATGGGGGTGGCAGCATCATGCTGTGGGGATGTTTTTCAGCGGCAGGGACTGGGAGACTAGTCAGGATTTAGGAAAAGATTAACAGAGCAAAGTACAGAGAGGTCCTTGATGAAAACCTGCTCCAGAGCGCTCAGGACCTCAGACTGGGGCGAAGGTTCACCTTCCAACAGGACAACAACCCTAAGCACACAGCCAAGACAACGCACAAGTGGCTTCGGGACAAGTCTCTGAATGTCCTTGAGTGGCCAGCCAGAGCCCGGACTTGAACATTTCTGGAGAGACCTACAAATAGCTGTGTAGCGACGCTCCCCATCCAACCTGACAGAGCTTGAGAGGATCTGCAGAGAAAAATGGAACGCCCCAAATACAGGTGTGCCAAGCTTGTAGCGTCATACCCAAGAAGACTCGAGGCTGTAATCGCTGCAAAACGTACTTCAACAAAGTACTGAGTAAACGGTCTGAATACTTATGTAAATGTGATATTTAGGGGTTTTATTTGTAATAAAATAGCAAACATTTCTAATCTGCAGCACCCGGCCTCACCCTACTGGACACGGAAATCAAATGTCTACTGTTTGCAGATGATCTGGTGCTTCTGTCCCAAACCAAGGAGGGTCTACAGCAGCACCTAGATCTTATGCACAAATTCTGTCAGACTTGGTCTGTAAGACAAAAATAATGGTGTTCCAAAAAAAGTAGTTGCCAGGACAACAAATACAAATTCTATCTAAACACCGTTGCCCTAGAGCACAAAAATAATTATACCAACCTCGGCTTAAACATCGACACCAGAGGTATCATCCAAAAGGCTGTGAATGAAATAAGATACTTGGCAAGAAGGGCCTTCTATGCCATCAAAAGGAGCATAAAACTTGGCATCTCAATTAGGATCGGTCTAAAAAATACTTTAAAACAGTTATAGAACCCATTGCCCTATTTGGTTGTGAGGTCTTGGGTCCACTCACCAACCAATAATTCACAAAATGGGACAAGAACCAAATATACTTTGTGTATAATGCAAAACCCAAACACTGCATACAGAGCAGAATCAGGACCAGTGGTGTAAAGTACTTAAGTAAAAATATTTTAAAGTACTACTTAAGTGCCACTGTGACTGACCCACATATTTCCCACAGATAACGGTATGAAAATGTATGCACTCACTAAATGTAAGTCGCTCTGGATAAGAGCATCTGCTAAATGACTAAAATTTAAAAAATTTAAATAACACAGACCTACTGCCTCTGATCTGGCGGACTCACTAAACACACATGCTTCGTTTGTAAATTATGTCTGAGTGTTGAAGTGTGCCCCTGGCTATCCGTAACAAAAAAAGAAAAAAGTATCAAAAATCTGGTTTGCTTAATGATTTTGAAATGATTTGTACTTTTACTTTTACTTTTGATACTTAAGTACATTTTTGCAATTACATTTACTTTTGGTACTTAAGTATATTTAAAACAAAATGCTTTTTCACTGGGTGACTTTTACTTTTACTCAAATATGACAATTGGGTACTTTTCCCACCACTGATCAGGACTACACCCACTAGTTATCAAAATCCAGAAAAGAGCTGTTCAATTTTATAATCACCTAAAAGAAAGCAATGCCCACACATTCCACCACAAAGCCCTGACCTGTTACAGAGAGATGAACCTAGAGAAGAGTCCTCTCAGCCAGCTGGTTCTGGCTGAGAACAACCAGACCCCACAGAGCCCCAGGACAGCAACACAATTAGACCCAACCAAACTATGAGAAAACAAAAAGATAACTATGATACACTCAAAAGAATCAACCAAAAAAATCTGAGCAAATTGGAATGCTATCTGGCCCTAAACCAGTGCTTCTCAATTATTTTCTGTTACGCCCCCCCTAGGAAGAAGTAAACATTTCGCGCCCCCCAACTCTCCGCCGCAACTGTAAATAGTATAATTTGTCTATAAAATTGTTATAAGTACACCTCTGCATAACATTGTATCCTTATTAACATTAAAGAAAACAAAAAAATAAAAAATAAAAATATAGATCAACTTACAACAAAGAATAACTTTATTAACATTGTTTTTTAGTCTGTAACAGAAAATACTAAAAGTGCATAAATTTGCCTGAAATTTAAAAAAAAAATCTAACCTTATTTAAACTGTAAATATTTTTTGACCATTTGATACTGAAAAATAAAATAAAATATAATCAATAAATAATAATACATTCAAATTGATCAGCGACATTAACTCAGGAGCACAATATATGAAACACTTTGACCTATAAAACAAAAATGAATAAAACAATTTGTGCTGATTATTATTGTTTTTTAAATCAAAATGAGGAAGTCAGGATTAATGGCTACAATGAGCACGTTTTGCAGTGCACAGCTTTTCGAAGCGGAGTTTGAAGCATGATACTGCAATTCTCAGCTCCTGCTCAATGTTTAGCTGGGACCTGTACTTGGTCTTCAGTGCAGCAACAGCAGAGAAGCCAGTCTCACAAATATAAGATGTTGCAAAAGGAAGAAGAATGCCCATGGCCCTCTGCCCTATGAGTGGATACTGCCTCTCTACACTCAGCCAGAATTCACTCAGTGTCTGTGATGTGAACCTCAGTCTCAATGTGGAGTCAGACGTTATATCAATGAACTGGTCCTCCTCTGCAGAGCTGAAACCAGTTGGAGCTGGTGCATTGAAAGGATCTCTCACCCAGTCATATTGGGAACTGTTTTCAGGGAAGTACTTTTTAAAGAATCCCATCAGTGATGAAATATGCTCCTTAATATATGGAATCACTGAGGTGGCATCATAGTCAGTAGTGTCAACAAATTCATGCAGGTTCTCGAATGAATCAGTATTTCCTTCATCAAGTCGCCTGCCCCACATTGCAAGCTTTCGAGTGAAAGAGCTGATCTTGTCTGTGACCTGAGGGAGGTGTTTATCTTTCCCTTGAAGCTGTAGATTTAGTTAATTTAGCTTTCCAAATATGTCACTCAGGTAGGCCAGTTTTGCCAGGAAGTTCTCATCACTAAATTTTTCTGCGAGGTCATACTTGTGCTCCTGCTCCGAAAACATTCTTATCTGCTCTCTGAGCTCAAAAACTCGGGACAAGACTTTTCCTCGTGACAGCCACCTTGCTTCACTGTGAAACAGCACAGCTTGATGTTCAGCTCTCATCTCCTCACAGATAGCAGAGAAGACTCTTGTTTTTAGTGGTCTGGTCTTTATAAAATTGACTACACCTACAATGTCAGTCATAACCTCACTTAATTCAGAGAAAAGGTGCCTTGATGCCAGTGCTTCTCTGTGTATAACACAGTGTGTCCACTCAGCATTAAGTGAGGCCTTCTTGATGAGTGCCCGAAGTCCTTTTCTCATCCCTGCCATGGTCTGTGCACCATCACTGCAAACACCAATGCAGTTCTCCCACTTTAGCCCATTCTCAGTCAGGAAGCAGTCCAGCATTTTAAATAGCTCTTCAGCTGTGGCTCTGTCTCTGACATATTTACGAAAAAGTAGATCCTCACACAGGGAGTTTGTCATGTCAAAACGTACATAAGCGATAAACAAACAGTCTTTGTTGCTGTCAGTTGCTTCATCGAACTGTAAGGCAAAACGTTTGTCTTTGGGTTTATCTACCAGCTGTTCTTTAAGATCGTTAGCAATGTCATTTATACGTCTGGCGACAGTGTCATTGGACAGAGGGATAGTTTTTATTTTTGCAGCACTTGCGTCATCCAGCATGACAGAGACCATGTCTAATGCTGCAGGCAGTATCAGCTCCTCTGCTATGGAGTGTTTTTTTTTGCACTGAGCAATTTGGTACGCCACCTTATATGATGCTAACAGTGCTCGCTGGTTTACTGAAGTAGCATTCACAAAGCGGGACGATTGTTTGCAATTTTCGGCACGTTTTTGCTGAAAACTCAAGCGGCTTATCAGCGTGATTGAGGTGTAATGTTTTTAAGTGACGCATTAATTTATTTGGCTTCATGCTGTCCGCTGCCAACATTTTTAGACACAGTAAACATACCGGTCTTTCCTCGTCTCCCACCGTAGTCACAGTGAAGCCAAGCGCTACATACGCTTCATCATATTTCCTCGTCTTAGCTTTCGGGAGACTTACGTTTGTCTCAGTATCTCCGTCTCTCTCCGCCTTTCTTTTCATCCCTGTTAAATATTTTTCCATGGTGTCTCCTAAGGGTTTGTTATCTGCACTTCATATCTCCTGCTCTGTGCTGTGTGCTCTTGTTCGGTGCAAAAAAAACCTACTCCCTGCGGCAAAAAAAAGCATGTTCCCCGGGGTCACACGCGCCCCCCCGACATCGCTCCGAGCCCCCCCAGGGGGGCGCGCCCCACTATTTGAGAAGGACTGCCCTAAACAGAGTACACAGTGGCAGAATACCTGATTGGCCACTGTGACTGACCCACATATTTCCCACAGATCACACAGACCCACAAATAATTTGAAAACAAATCAAACATTGATAAACTCCCATATCTCTTAGCTAAAATACTACAATGTGCAATTACAGCAGCAAGATTTGTGGCCTGTAGCCATGAGAAAAGGGTAACCAGTGGAGCACAAACAACATTGTAAATACCACCAATATTGATCTGTTTATCTATCCTCCCCCACTATTTGTACATTGCTAAAACACTGTAGATAGCTGATAATAACACTTGAAATGCGCAAGTTGCAGCGGAGGGTGCAGAGCTGGTGGCCGGGGTAGTGGTAGCCAGGTGGAAAGCATGGCCAGCCGTAGCAAAATGCTTGTTTAAATTCTCAATTATTGTAGATTTATCGGTGGTGATAGTGTTTCCTAGCCTCAGTGCAGTGGGCAGCTGGGAGAAGGTGCTCTTATTCTCCATGGACTTTACAGTGTCCCAAAACTTTTTGGAGTTAGTGCTACAGGATGCAAATTTATGTTTGAAAAAGCTAGCCTTTGCTTTCCTAACTGCTTATATATTGGTTCCTAACTTCCCTGAAAAGTTGCATATCGCGGGGGCTATTCGATGCTAATGCAGTACACCACATGATGTTTTTGTGCTGGTCAAGGGCAGTCAAGTCTGAGGAGAACCAGGGGCTATATCTGTTCTTAGTTCTGAATTTTTTGAATGGAGCATACTTATTTAAGTTTGAGAGGAAACCTTTTTTAAAGAACAACCAGGCATCCTCTGCTGACGGAATGAGATCGATATCCATCCAGGATACCTGGGCCAGGTCCATTAGGAAGGCCTGCTCGCTAAAGTGTTTTAGGGAGCGTTTGACAGTGATAAGGGGTGGTCGTTTGACCGCAGACCCATTACGGACGCAGGCAATAAGGCAGTGATCGCTGAGATCCTGGTTGAAGAGAGCGGAGGTGTATTTAGAGGGTAAGTTAGTCAGGATGATATCTATGAGGGTGCCCATGTTTACGGATTTAGGGTTGTACCTGGTAGGTTCCTTGATAATTTGTGTGAGATTGAGGGCATCTAGTTTGGATTGTAGGATGGCCGGGGTGTTAAGCATATCCCAGTTTAGGTCACCAAGCAGTACAAACTCTGAGGATAGATGGGGTGCAATCAATTCACATACAGTGGGGGAAAAAAGTATTTAGTCAGCCACCAATTGTGAACGTTCTCCCACTTAAAAAGATGAGAGAGGCCTGTAATTTTCATCATAGGTACACGTCAACTATGACTAGACATAATCGAGGAAAAAAATCCAGAAAATCACATTGTAGGATTTTTTATGAATTTATTTGCAAATTATGGTGGAAAATAAGTAGTTGGTCACCTACAAACAAGCAAGATTTCTGGCTCTCACAGACCTGTAACTTCTTCTTTAAGAGGCTCCTCTGTCCTCCACTCGTTACCTGTATTAATGGCACCTGTTTGAACTTGTTATCAGTATAAAAGACACCTGTCCACAACCTCAAACAGTCACTCTCCAAACTCCACTATGGCCAAGACCAAAGAGCTGTCAAAGGACACCAGAAACAAAATTGTAGACCTGCACCAGGCTGGGAAGACTGAATCTGCAATAGGTAAGCAGCTTGGTTTGAAGAAATCAACTGTGGGAGCAATTATTAGGAAATGGAAGACATACAAGACCACTAATAATCTCCCTCGATCTGGGGCTCCACGCAAGATCTCACCCCGTGGGGTCAAAATGATCACAAGAACGGTGAGCAAAAATCCCAGAACCACACAGGGGGACCTAGTGAATGACCTGCAGAGAGCTGGGACCAAAGTAACAAAGCCTACCATCAGTAACACACTACGCCGCCAGGGACTCAAATCCTGCAGTGCCAGACGTGTACCCCTGCTTAAGCCAGTACATGTCCAGGCCCGTCTGAGGTTTGCTAGAGTGCATTTGGATGATCCAGAAGAGGATTGGGAGAATGTCATATGGTCAGATGAAACCAAAAGTAACTTTTGGGTAAAAACTCAACTCGTCGTGTTTGGAGGACAAAGAATGCTGAGTTGCATCCAAAGAACACCATACCTACTGTGAAGCATGGGGGTGGAAACATCATGCTTTGGGGCTGTTTTTCTGCAAAGGGACCAGGACGACTGCTCCGTGTAAAGGAAAGACTGGGGCTTTTGAGTGAAAACCTCCTTCCATCAGCAAGGGCATTGAAGATGAAACGTGGCTGGGTCTTTCAGCATGACAATGATCCCAAACACATCGCCCGGGCAACGAAGGAGTGGCTTCGTAAGAAGCATTTCAAGGTCCTGGAGTGGCCTAGCCAGTCTCCAGATCTCAACCCCATAGAAAATCTTTGGAGGGAGTTGAAAGTCCGTGTTGCCCAGCGACAGCCCCAAAACATCACTGCTCTAGAGGAGATCTGCATGGAGGAATGGGCCAAAATACCAGCAACAGTGTGTGAAAACCTTGTGAAGACTTACAGAAAATGTTTGACCACCTGTGTCATTGCCAACAAAGGGTATATAACAAAGTATTGAGAAACTTTTGTTATTGACCAAATACTTATTTTCCACCATAATTTGCAAATAAATTCATTAAAAATCCTACAATGTGATTTTCTGGATTTCTTTTTCTAATTTTCTCTGTCATAGTTGACTTGTACCTATGATGAAAATTACAGGCCTCTCTCATCTTTTTAAGTGGGAGAACTTGCACAATTGGTGGCTGACTAAATACTTTTTTCCCCCACTGTATGGGGTCCAGGGCACAGCTGGGGGCTGAGGGGGGTCTGTAGCAAGCGGCAACAGTGAGAGACTAATTTCTGGAAAGGTGGATTTTTAGAAGTAGGAGCTCAAACTGTTTGGGCACAGACCTGGATAGTATGATAGAGCTCTGCAGGCTATCTCTACAGTAGATTGCAACTCCACCCCCTTTGGCAGTTCTATCTAGATGGAAAATGTTGTAGTTGGGGATGGACATTTCTGAATTGTTGGTGGCCTTCCTAAGCCAGGATTCAGACACTGCTAGAACATCAGGGTTGGCGAAGTGTGCTAACGCAGTGAATAACTCAAACTTAGGAAGGAGGCTTCTGATGTTAACGTGCAGAAAACCAAGGCTTTTACGGTTACAGAAGTCAACAAATGATAACTCCTGGGGAGTAGGAGTGATACTGGGGGCTGCAGGGCCTGGTTTAGCCTCTACATCACCAGAGGAACAGAGGAGGACTAGAATAAGGATACGGCTAAAGGCTTTAAGAACTGGTCTTCTAGTGCGTTGGGTACAGAGATTAAAGGGGGCAGATTTCCGGGCGTTGTAGAATATTCAGGGCATTATGTACAGACAAGGATATGGAAGGATATGAGTACAGTGGAGGTACCCCTAAGCGTTGGGTAACAATGAAAGAGATAGCATCACTGGAGGCACCGATTGAGCCGGTCTCGGCGTGTATGGGGGGTGGAACAAAGGAGCTATTTGAGGTAGTTTGAGAATGACTTGGGGTTCTATATTGAAATTGTATAATAAGAACTAACTGGAACAGCAATAGGCAAGGCATATTGACATGGGAGAGAGGCATAAAGCAATCACAGGTGTTATTAGAGAGAGCTAAGACAACAACTGGTAATGGCGACGAAAGTTTGGGCTGAGGTTAAACAGATAAACAGGACAGGGTACTGTGTAAAGGAACAGTCCAGCAGGCATCAGCTGTGCAGCTGAGTGATCATAAGGTCCAGTGAACAGCAATATGTGAGTCCGAGAGTAGTTCGAATTGGTGCTAAAGCACAGCAAGCAGGAAGCACGGCTGTTGTTTGCGTGTGCTAGCGGACCGGGGCTAGCAGATGGATCTTCATGGTCATCGCAACGGGAAGCCTGTTGAAACCACAGACGATTACGTCGGCAGACCAGTCGTGATGGATCGGCGGGGCTCCGTGTCGACTCTAGGAGGTCCCGTCCGGTTGACAGAGAGGTAGATAGCCGGGAGATGTGCCTAACTCGAGGCTAGCTCAAGGCTGATTAGCCAACAACAACATCCATTTGGTTGCAGCTAGCTAGTAGCGATGATCAGGTGTTAAAGGTCCAGTGATTTAGTGATTCGGCAGAAAATCCGATATGTTCTGGGTCGATAACGCGCTGTGCAGACAGTGCAGACTGGCGGATAATAGTCCAGGCTAGAGCTGGCTGGTAGGTAGTGCAGGCCACGGACAATGGTGAAAAACCACTAACGGTGGCTAATAGCAAGTAGCAAGTTAGCTGGCTACTCCCGTCCGGTAGACAAAGAGGTAGATAGCCGGGATATGGGCCTGGCTCAAGGCTAACTGGTGTTTGCTTCGGGGGCAGTGGGGATTAGCCTACAGCAACATCCATTCGGTTGCGGCTAGCTAGTTGCGATCCGGTGTTAGGGTCCAGTGATTCAGTTATTCTGGCAGAAAATTCGATGTGCTGGGTGAAAACCGCTAACGGTGGCTAATAGCAAGTAGCTAGTTAGCTGGCTAGCTAGTTTCAACTGGAGATTCTAGATAAAGGTGAGTAAATAATAGAATCCGTTCCACATTGAGTGAGGCGGGTTGCAGGAAAGTATATTTAGTAGAAGGATGAAAAGTGTGATAGGGAAATATGTACGAAAAATACAAAAAAAATACAAAAACAGGCTATTTACACGGACACACAACAAAGAACATGACCACACTGCTACGCCATCTTGGCATCTTGGCATCTATACTTCACCTCGTTGACCCTCTGGAGAACCTTGAACGGCCCCACAAACTGGGGGCTCAGCTTCTTGCAAGGCAGGTGGAGGTGCCTGGTAGAGAGCCAGACACAATTCCCAGGATGGAACATGGGAGTCTCACTGTGGTGGCGGTCTGCCTGCTCCTTCTGATGGTGGACGGCGCACTGGAGTCTCTCGTGAGCGTCGCTCCACACTTCTTCTGCGCGCCTGAAACACACATCCACCGCAGGATCTTCAGTCTGGCCTGGGGTCCACGGAGCCAGGGCCAGCTGATAACCCAGGACACACTGGAGGGGAGTAAGCCCGGTGGAGGAGTGACGTAATGAATTCTAGGCATATTCCGCCCAGGGAAGGAGTCGGGCCCACTCCCCCAGCAGGTCCTGGCATTGACTCCTCAGGAACTTCCCCAGCTCCTGGTTCATCCTCTCCACCTGCCTGTTGGACTGAGGACGGTATCCGGAAGTGAGGCTTACCGTGACCCCCAGTTTCTTCAAGAAAGCCTTCCATACCCATGACGTGAATTGGGGGCCACGGTCGGAGACGATGTCCTCCGGAAGGCCATAGTGCCGGAAGACCTGCTGGAACAGTGCCTCAGCGACCTGGAGAGCAGTAGGGAGACCAGAGAGAGGGATAAAACGACAGGATTTAGAGAATGTATCCACAACCACCAAAATGGTGGTGAAACCATCAGAGGAGGGGAGATCAGTGACAAAAATCAATGGATAGATGAAAACAGGGACACTGAGGCACGGGAAGGGGAAGGAGTTTCCCTGCAGGAGCATGCCGGGGGGACTTAGCTTGGGCACACACATAACAGGAGTTGACGTAGCGAACAACGTCCTGCGCCAAAGTGGGCCACCAATACCTTTCGGAGAGAGATTGAATAGTACGGGTGATCCCAGGATGTCCAGCGATGACAGCTGTGTGTGCCCAGGTCAACAGCCGCTCCCTTATCCCCTTGGGAACGTAGATGCGCTCAGGAGGACAGGTAGTGGGTGGGGGTTCCATCTCCAGAGCCTGGCGAATGTCCACATCTACGTCCCAGACCACAAGGGATACGACTCGAGAGGGAACGGGAAAGCAGGTCCTCCGGCATTCGGGTGACCAGTCTGTGATTCTCATCCTCGACCATGAGATGGTGGGGTTATGGCGTTGGAGCCATGGAAGGCTGAGGATGATCTTGTGAGCTGGTGCACTAATGATGAAGAAGGGAATGTTCTCCTGATGAACAGACTCCACGGTGAGGGTGAGTGGTGTGGTGATGTATGTGATGGTTCCGGATCCTAGAGGCCGATTATCAAGGGCTTGAACCGGAAACGGAGAGGAGAGCGGTTATGAGGTGATGTTCAGAGAGGAGGCAAGGGTCTGGTCAATAATGTTCCCCGCGGCACCGGAATCCACTAGCGCTGTAGAAACAGTACATGAGGGACAGCCAGCTAGTGTGATCGACACTAAAAAGGGTTTGACAGAAAATGATGAGAGGGGATACTCACACCTGCCCCAGGAGGTGGAAGATCACGTGACCATCCCTCTGCTCTCGTGGATCCAGAGTTGGAATGTACAGGACACTGCTGAAGCTGGTGCCCCCCTTGACCACAATAGAGACAGAGCCCCAGCTGTCTCCGTCTGTGTCTCTCCGCCGCGGGGAGGCGTGTGACCCCTACCTCACTAGGTTCAGGCTCTGATACAGAGTGTTCACTGAGGGAGGGAGATAAGCGATGTGGGTACCGACGCTCCCGATGTAGGTTATCCAAACGGATGGCCATCGCGATGAGTGCGTCCAAGGAGAGGTTGTCGTCACGACATGCCAGTTCCGTTTGGACCTCCTCGCACAGTCCTCTTCGGAATAGCGTACTTCCATCCGCTGGATGCTGCTACTGTCCGAAAGGTGAGCGTGTACTCAGCATTGGTCTGGTCATCCTGCCGTAGTTGGAGTAAGCGCTCACCCCCCTCTCTGCCCTCCGATGGCTGATCGAAGATGCCTCTGAACAGAGCCATGAACCCCTCATACGAAGCCAGCTCCTCCTCTCGTCTCTCCCAGACGGCCGTAGCCCACTCCAACGCCCGCCCAGTCAGCAGAGAAATAACAATGGCAACCTTGGACCTCTCGGTGGTGGGGTCTCCCATCTGGTGCGCAAAATAGATGGAGCACTGGAGTAGGACGCCACAGCATTTAGAAGGGGTTCTGTCATATTTATTAGGGAGGGACAAACGGGCATCGCTGACCTGGGCGGACTGCTGAATGGACTGGTGTGCTGGCTCACCTGGTGGCAGAGTATCCTCCGCTAGTTGAAGGCAATGCCTCTCGGCTATGTTCGAGACGTTGAAGACTGTAAAGAACCTCTTCCATAGCCGTTCCATAGCCGTTGCCAGCTGGTTGTGGTGTTGACGAAGTAGGTGTCCCTGTTCGTCGATCTTCTGGGAGATGTCCTGATTTCCTGCTGCATCCATTTGTTGAGGCAGTATTCTGTAACGAAGGCGGTGGGAGTCGGGAAGCAAGTGCAGGTGGTAAGTTTAATACAACAGAGAACATGGAACGATACAACAAAGGCGTGGCGTCTTGACATGAAACACAGAAACAATACTGCCTGGGGAATGAACCTACGGGAGTGCCAGATAAAGGGGAGGTAATGAGTGAGGTAATGGAGTCCAGGTGTGCCTCATGATGAAGTGCAGGTGCGCGTAATGATTGAAGCCAGGTGTGCGTAGTGATGGTTGCCAGGACCGGTGGTTAGTAAACCGGCGACGTCGAATGCCGGAGGGGAGGAGCGGGAGTAGATGTGACAGTACCAATCTGTAACTAGAGCTGTAACCCATCACCTGCTCTCTTCTATCAACAGCTCTCTGTATAATCATTGAGATGCCAAAACGGAGCCTTTGCTATGATACTCACAGACACAGAGGGCCAAAATTATGAGGAGAGTGAAGAGAGTGACCACAATTACTGACCACAACAACTGACCACAACCACACAACAACTGACCGCAAAAACACAACTGCTTACCATATCTAGTGACCACAAACACAAAACTTTTGACCACAACCACACAACTTCTGACCACAACAGCACAACTTCTGACCACATCTAGTGACCACAACCACACAACTTCTGATCGCAACCACACAACTGCTTACCACATCTAGTGACCACAACACACAACTTCTGACCACAACCACACAACTTCTGACCACAACCACACAACAACTGACCACATCAAGTGACCACAACCACACAACTACTGACAACAACCATACAACTTCTAAATACAACCACACAACTACTGACCACATATAGTGACCACAACCACACAACTTCGGACCACACAACTTCTGACCACACATCTAACTACTGACCAAATCCACACAACTTTTGACCACAACCACACAACTACTCACCACAACTACTGAACCACATAACTACTGACCACTACTACTGACCACAACTTCTGACCAAATCTACTGACTATCGATGGGAATTAAAAATGATTTCACTATTTAAATAATATAATCAAAGGACAACTTTTTTAACTTATTTCACTACCACAAAAACAAGCCTCACACCTTTACTTGTAAAGTTACCATCTAGTTAATATTGTTTTTGTTTCTTCTCACTTTTGTTTATTGTTTATTTCACTTGCTTTGAATTTATTTTATTTCACTTGCTACAGGCAGACATCTCTGAGATTTTCCTCTTTTGATATATGTCATAATCTGTTTGTTTTTTATGTTAGATAGACTATTTTGTGAGAGAGAGAGAGAGAGAGAGAGAGAGAGAGAGAGAGAGAGAGAGAGAGAGAGAGAGAGAGAGAGAGAGAGAGAGAGAGAGAGAGAGAGAGAGAGAGAGAGAGAGAGAGAGAGAGAAAGAAACTGGCCGTATTGTTCATCATACTTAAGAGAGTAACAACTCCTACAGAGCTGAGAAAGTATTCATACCCCTTGATTTATTCCACATTTTGTTGTGTTACAGCCTGAATTCAAAATGAATTAAATAGATTTTTTTCAAACACATCTTGCACACCTGGATTGTACAATATTTGCCCATTATTATTTTCTAAATTCTTCAAGCTCTATCAAATTGGTTGTTGATCACTGCTAGACAACCATTTTCAAGTCTTGTCATAAATTCTGAAGCAGATTTAAGTCAACAACGTAACTCGGCCACTCAGGAACATTCACTGTCTTCTTGGTAAGCAACTCCAGTGTAGATTTGTCCTTGTGTTTTAGGTTATTGTCCTGCTGAACGGTGAATTAATCTCCCAGTGTCTGGTGGAAAGCAGACTGAACCAAGTTTTCCTCTAGGATTTTGCCTGTGCTTAGCTCCATTCCGTTTCTTTTTTATCCTGAAAAACTCCCAGTCCTTAGCGATTACAAGCATAGCCATAACATGATGCCGCCACGACTATGCTTGAAAATATGGAGAGTGGTACTCAGTAATGTGTTGTATTTGCCCCTAACATAACACTTTGTATTCAAAAAGACAAAAGGTTGTTTGTAGTATTACTTTATTGCCTTGTTGCAAACAGGATGCATGTTTTGGAATATTTGTATTCACCTAATATAAAAAGAAACAAACTCTCACACAATACAAACTTGTCAGCCATGTCTTTTTATGGGGTCGGTTTGCTCCATTTCGGTTTGATCTCACCTCACCCCAATGGAGATATCAAACCAATATGGTCAGACCTTTTAACTGCAGAGGCCCATAACATTTTGTATTCAGGATGTTGAGGAAAACTCATTCATGGAATCAGGCAGAACTAATTTATCAGCAATAAGAGGTTTATTTGAGCAATTGCAAGGAAGATCACTCTCTCAGGATGAACCCGGAGAGGATATTGTTCATTTACATATGACACAGTCTTCATATACTTCATCTACACAAAGAGCTATACCCCCTTTTAGGGGGAGGTACGCTTAGAAAAGAGATGGGGTATTTGGCTCCACTTCCTTAGAAAAATAGCACAAATGAGAACAGGTTCTAACCACTTCTCACAGCCTATATGTCCAAGATAGTATGAAAAAATATATATGTATGCACTCACTAACTGTAAGTCACTCTGGATAAGAGCGTCTGCTAAATGACTAAAATGTTAAAATGTAATAGATGAGCGATAAGATCTTTAAACCAGAGGAAACTAGATTTCCGCCTGGCTTTTAGAGGCCTTTAAATAATGAGCCAGTAATAACTTACTCCTCTGTGCAGTATGTAAAGAGGTTACTGGACAGCTGTGGAAAATTACCAGTGACTGTGGAAAATTACCAGTGGCTAGTACTATTCAACTCAAGCATTTACAAAGCATTAGACTGTAACAAAACCATATTGCACCCACAAGGACAAAAAGTTAATTGCTTAGCCACATTTTTGGCAGTATTACTTTAGTGCCTTGTTGCAAACAGGATGCATGTTTTGGAATATTTGTATTATGTACAGGCTTCCTTCTTTTCACTCTGTCAATTAGATTAGTATTGTGGACTAACTACAATGTTGTTGATCCATCCTCAGTTTTCTCCTATCACAGCCATTAAACTCTGTAACTATTTTAAAATCACCATTGGCGTCATGGTGAAATCCCTGAGCGGTTTCCTTCCTCTCCGGCAACTGAGTTAGGATCTTTGTAGTGACTGGCTGTATTGATACTCCATCCAAAGTGTAATTCATATCTTCACCATGCTCAAAGGGATATTCAATATTAGCTTATTTTTTTACCCATCTACCAGTAGGTGCCCTTCTTTGCGAGGCATTGGAAAAACCTCCCTGGTCTTTGTGGTTAAATCTGATTGTATGTGTTTGGTACAGAGATAAGGATGTCATTCATAAATTATGTAAAACAATATTTTTGCACACAGAGTGAGTCAATGCAACTTATTATGTGACTTGTTAAGCAAATTCTTACTCCTGAACTTATTTAGGCTTGCCATAACAAAGGGGTTGAACACTTATTGAGTCAATACATTTCAGATTTTCATTTTGTATTAATTTGTAGACATTTCGAAAAACATTATTCCACTTTGACATGATGGGTCATTTTGTGTAGGCCAGTGACAAAAAAAATCTCAATTTGATCCATTTTAAATTCAGGCTGTAACACAACAAAATGTGAAAAAAGTCAAGGGGTGTGAATACTTTCTGAAGGCACAGAAACCACTATATAAAAAAAATAGAAAGTGAGAGTATAGTTAATAACCTAATATGAAAAAGAAACATAAACTCACACAATACAAACTTGCCAGCCATATCTTTTTATGGGGTCGGTTTGCTCTCTTTCGGTTTGATCTCACCTCACCCCAACGGAGATGTCAAACCAATATGGTCAGACCTTTTAAGTGCAGAGGCCCAGAGTGCAGCCGTGAGTCCGGCTGAAGTGTTTACCCACCAGTGGCTGTATCTGTCAGGGTGACATATGAAGGCGCTTAGCCCCCGTTAGCTAGGAGAGGAGGGGGAAGCAGGGGAAAGAGGGGGAGGCACTGGGAGGATAGTGAGACAGGGGGAGGAGGGGATACACAGGAGAGCAGAGTGGGGTCGAACTGCAGGCACAGCATGTTTATAATGAGGGGAACACCACACTGCAGCAGTATACAAAGAAAAAGAGACTATCGCACATTAAGGTCTGAATGTTTTACCATGGGTAATAAAGACCCTCCTGGCTAATCAAATTCACAGAGAAAACACCATCCCTCAAGCAGTGTCCACGACCGGTAAGGAGAGTTGTTTTCCTCTAGAGCAGATCATATAAAATGTGAATATATCTGCCCTTAATGTAGTAGGGGTAGTTCTCAGATAGTTAAGGGGTGGGGGGATAGGGATTAGCATTGAATGTCCAAGTGGTATTTGGAACATCAAAACAGGTCATATTATTGACCATATCAAAGTCATCCCACTGGGCACAAACTTGTTGAATCAACGTTGTTTGAAGGTAATTTGTCAACGTATTGTGATGTGGAATCTACGTGGAAAATACATTGGATTTGAAAAAAATGTATCAACGTAACCTGTTGTTTTGAGGGTGACATTTCAACCACAGAATGATGTCAAAATGGTAACCAAATTTCAACATAAACAAACCGTGTATAAAATACACTGCATTCGGAAAGTATTCAGACCCCTTGACTTTTTCCACATTTTACAGCCGTATTCTAAAATGGATATATTTTTTTTATCCTCATCAATCTGCACACAATACCCCATAATGACACAGCAAAAACTGGTCGTTTTTTTGTGTGTTTAAAATAAATAAATAACATATATTCATATATCTCATTTACATAAGTATTCAGACCCTTTATTCAGTACTTTGTTGAAGCACCTTTGGCAGCGATTGCAGCCTCAAGTCTTCTTGGGTATGACGCTACAAGCTTGGCACACCTGTATTTGGGGAGTTTCCCCCATTCTTCTCTGTAGATCCTTTCAAGCTCTGTTGTATTGGGGCAGATACAACAACTCCTGCGTTGTCTTGGCTGTGTGCTTAGGGTCGTTGTCCTGTTGGAAGGTGAACCTTCGCCCCAGTCTGAGCAGGTTTTCATCAAGGATCTGTCTGTACTTTGCTCCGTTCATCTTTACCTCGATCCTGACTAGTCTCCCAGTCCCTCCCGCTGAAAAACATCCCCACAGCATGATGCTGCCACCACCATGCTTCACCGTAGTGATGGTGCAAGGTTTCCTCCAGACGTGACGCTTGGCATTCAGGCCAAAGAGTTCAATCTTGGTTTCATCAGAACAGGGAATCTTGTTTCTCATGGTCTGAGTCCTTTAGATGCCTTTTGGCAAACTCCAAGCGGGCTGTCATGTGTATTTTACTGAGGAGTGGCTTCCGTTTGGCCACTCTACCATAAAGGCCTGATTGGTGGAGTGCTGCACAGATGGTTGTCCTTCTGGAAGGTTCTCCCATCTCCACAGAGGAACTCTGGAGCTCTGTCAGAGGGTCCATCGGGTTCTTGGTCACCTCCCTAACCAAGGTCCTTCTCCCCCGATTGCTCAGTTGGGCCGGGAGGCCAGCTCTAGGAAGAGTCTTGGTGCTTACAAACTTCTTCCTGCAGAAATGTTTTGGTACCCTTCCCCAGATCTGTGCCTCGACACAATCCTGTCTCTACAGACAATTCCTTCGACCTCATGGCTTGGTGTCTGCTCTGACATGCACTGTAAACTGTGGGACCTTATATAGACAGGTGTGTGCCTTTCCAAATCATGTCCAATCAATTGAATTTACCACAGATGGACTCCAATCAAGTTGTAGAAACTTCTCAAGGATGATCAATGGAAACAGGATGCACCTGAGCTCAATTTTGAGTCTCATAGCAAAGGGTCTGGATACTTATGAAAATAAGTGATTTCTGTTATTTATTTTTAATACATTTGCTAAAATATCTAAAAACCTGTTTTCGCTTTGCCATTATGCGGTATTGTGTGTAGATTGATGAGGAAAATGTTTTATTTAATCCATTTTAGAATAAGGCTATAACGTAACAAAATGTGGAAAAAGTCAAGGGGTCTGAATACTTTCCGAATTTGTACCTTTAAAACAACGTCAGCTCTTCAATGTTATATCTATAGGCTGGGCAGCACCTCCTACTGGATAATTGATTCATCTACAGCTACCCTTTGGTCTGTTGAGTGAGCTCCACTTAAAAACTAAATCGATTCATTGTTGCTATAGAAGTCATTCCAAAGGTTAGGTTAAGCAGAGCAAATTAAATGTGACCACTTTATCACTCATATATAATCAATTATGCTATTTAGGCCTATATTGCATGGCAGTCACCAACAGCTATTGTTTCCCAGAATTCTTTCTAAAAATAGACAATACAATAATTATATTAAGTGATATTATCATTAGTGATATTAATTACATTGAATTGTGTTTGGTTGTCAACGCAACAATATATCAACATTTTAAGGAGATTAATCTTCTTCTTAGATAGTTCCATCTGACTTAGTCTATCTTTAATTCCAGTTCGTCTACAAATTAATAATTGATATGTTAAAGAATATGACTAAATCAAATTAAACTTTATTTAAAGTGCATTTAACATTTTATTTTATTTTGTCGTTAACGTTGACTTTTGGCTGAGATGGTGACGTGAATCCAACATATCAATTATTCATTTGTAGATAAACTGGAATTAAAGACAAACTAAATCAGTGGCATAGATGGAAGTATCCAACAGAAGATAAATCTCCTTTGAATATTGATAGTTGGTTGCATTGACAACCAAACACAATTCAATATCACTTTTAAAATACAA
Source organism: Coregonus clupeaformis (assembly GCF_020615455.1). Classification (NCBI taxonomy): domain Eukaryota; kingdom Metazoa; phylum Chordata; class Actinopteri; order Salmoniformes; family Salmonidae; genus Coregonus; species Coregonus clupeaformis. The sequence goes on from NC_059206.1 coordinate 59,293,441, forward strand.
TAAATAGCCTATTAACTTGTTGACAGGTTAACAGTAGCAGAAAAAGCACCTAATTTTCATACTTGAGTAAAAGTAAAGATACCTCAACAGAAAATGACTCAAGTCAAAGTGAAAGTCACCAAGTAAAATATGACTTGAGTAAAGGTCTAAAAGTATTTGGTTTTAAATATACAGTACCAGTCAAAGGTTTGGACACACCTACTCATTCCAGGGTTTTTCTTTATTTTTACTATTTTCTACATTGTAGAATACTAGTGAAGACATCATAACTATGAAATAACACATATGGAATCATGTAGTAACCAAAAAAGTGTTAAACAAATCTTCAAAGTAGCCACCTTTTACCTTGATGACAGCTTTGCACACTCTTGGCATTCTCTCAACCAGCCTCATGAGGTAGTCACCTGGAATGCATTTCAATTAACAGGTGTGCCTTGTTAAAAGTTAATTTGTGGAATTTCTTTCCTTCTTAATGCATTTGAGCCAATCAGTTGTGTTGTGACAGTTGTGTATACAGAAGATAGCCCTATTTGGTAAAATACCAAGTCCATATTATGGCAAGAACAGCTCAAATAAGCAAAGAGAAACGACAGTCCATCATTACTTTAAGACATGAACATGAGTAAATCCGGAAAATGTCAAGAACTTTGAAAGTTTCTTCAAGTGCAGTCGCAAAAACCATCAAGCGCTATGATGAAACTGGCTCTCATGAGGACCGCCACAGGAAAGGAAGACCCAGAGTTACCTCTGCTGCAGAGGATAAGTTCATTAGAGTTACCAGCCTCAGAAATTGCAGCCCAAATAAATGCTTCACAGAGTTCAAGTTACAGACACATCTAAACATCAACTGTTCAGAGGACAGTGCGTGAATCAGGCCTTCATGGTCGAATTGCTGCAAAGAAACCACTACTAAAGGACACCAATAATAAGAAGAGACTTGCTTGGGCCAAGAAACACAAGCAATTGACATTAGACCTTGGAAATCTGTCCTTTGGTCTGATGAGTCCAAATTTGAGATTTTTGGTTCCACATGCCGTGTCTTTGTGAGATGCAGAGTAGGTGAACGGATGATCTCCACATGTGTGGTTCCCACCGTGAAGCATGGAAGAGGAGGTGTGATGGTGTGGGGGTGCTTTGCTGTTGACACTGTCAGTGATCTTTTTAGAATTCAAGGCACACTTAACCAGCATGGCTAACACAGCATTCAGCAGTGATACGCCATCCCATCTGGTTTGCACTTAGTAGGACTATCATTTGTTTTTCAACAGGACAATGACCCAACACACGTCCAGGCTGTGTAAGGGCTATTTGACCAAGAAGGAGAGTAATGGAATGCTGCATCAGATGACCTGGCCTCCACAATCACCCGACCTCAACCCAATTGAGATGGTTTGGGATGAGCAGATTGAAGGAAAAGCAGCCAACAAGTGCTCAGCATATGTGGGAACTCCTTCAAGACTGTTGGAAAAGTATTCCTCATGAAGCTGGTTCAAAGAATGCCAAGAGTGTGCAAAGCAGTCATCAAGTTAAAGGGTGGCTACTTAAAATAATCTAAATGATGCTTTAGCAGTATGCTTAGGGTCATGGTCCTGCTGGAAGGTGAACCTCAGGCCTAGTCTCAAATCTCTGGAAGACTGAAACAGGTTTCCCTCAAGAATTTCCCTGTATTTAGCGCCATCCATCATTCCTTCAATTCTGACCAGTTTCCCAGTCCCTGCCGATGAAAAACATGGTTGGTGTTCTCTGGGTGATGAGAGGTGTTGGGTTTGCGCCAGACATAGCGTTTTCCTTGATGGCCAAAAAGCTCAATTTTAGTCTCATCTGACCAGAGTACCTTCTTCCATATGTTTGGGGAGTCTCCCACATGCCTTTTGGTGGACGGCCCTCTCTTGGCAGGTTTGTAGTGGTGCCATATTCTTTCTATTTTTTAATTATGGATTTAATGGTGCTTCGTGGAATGTTCAAAGTTTCTGATATTTTTTTTATAACCCAACCCTGATCTGTACTTCTCCATAACTTTGTCCCTGACCTGTTTGGAGAGCTCCTTGGTCTTCATGGTGCCGCTTGCTTGGTTGTGCCCCTGCTTAGTGGTGTTGCAGACTCTGGGGCCTTTCAGAACAGGTGTATATATACTGAGATCATGTGACACTTAGATTGCACACAGGTGGACTTTATTTAACTAATTATGTGACTTCTGAATGTAATTGGTTGCACCATATCTTATTTAGGGGCTTCATAGCAAAGGGGGTGAATACATACAGTTGAAGTCGGAAGTTTACATACACTTAGGTTGGAGTCATTTTCAACTCATTTTTCAACCACTCCACAAATTTCTTGTTAACAAACTATAGTTTTGGCAAGTCGGTTAGGACATCTACTTTGTGCATGACACAAGTCATTTTTCCAACAATTGTTTACAGACAGATTATTTCATTTATAATTCACTGTATCACAATTCCAGTGGGTCAGAACAGCTTGGAAAATTCCAGAAAATGATGTCATGGCTTTAGAAACTTCTGATAGGCTAATTGACATCATTTGAGTCAATTGGAGGTGTACCTGTGGATGTATTTCAAGGTCTACCTTCAAACTCAGTGCCTCTTTGCTTGACAACATGGGAAAATCAAAAGAAATCAGCCAAGACCTCAGAAAAAATTTTTGTAGACCTCCACAAGTCTGGTTCATCCTTGGGAGCAATTTCCAAACGCCTGAAGGTACCACGTTCATCTGTACAAACAATAGTACGCAAGTATAAACACCATGGGACCACGCAGCCGTCATACCGCTCAGGAAGGAGACGCGTTCTGTCTCCTAGAGATGAACGTACTTTGGAGCGAAAAGCACATGGGTGGCAGCATCATGCTGTGGGGGTGCTTTGCTGCAGAAGGGACTGGTGCACTTCATACAATAGATGGCATCATGAGGAAGGAAAATTATGTGAATATATTGAAACAACATCTCAAGACATCAGTCAGGAAGTTAAAGCTTGGTCGCAAATGGGTCTTCTAAATGGACAATGACCCCAAGTCTACTTCCAAAGTTGTGGCAAAATGGCTTAAGGACAACAAAGTCAAGGTATTGGAGTGGCCATCACAAAGCCCTGACCTCAATCCTACAGAAAATGTGTGGGCAGAACTGAAAAAGCGTGTGCGAGCAAGGAGGCCTACAAACCTGACTCAGTTACACCAGCTCTGTCAGGAGGAATGGGCCAAAATTCACCCAACGTATTGTGGGAAGCTTGTGGAAGGGTACCCGAAACGTTTGACCCAAGTGAAACAATTTAAAGGCAATGCTACCAAATACTAATTGAGTGTATGTAAACTTCTGACCCACCGGGAAAATAAATCATTTTCTCTACTATTATTCTGACATTTCACATTCTTAAAATAAAGTGGTGAGCCTAACTGACCTAAAATAGCGAATTTGAACTAGGATTAAATGTCAGGAATTGTGAAAAACTGAGTTTAAATGTATTTGGCTAAGGTGTATGTAAACTTTCGACATCAACTGTATGCATGCACCACTTTTCCGTTACTTATTTTTTTATAATTTTTTGAAAAAAGTTATTTTTTTCATTTCACTTCACAAATTTGGACTATTTTGTGTATGTCCGTTACATGAAATCCAAATAAAAATCCATTTAAATTACAGGTTGTAATGCAACAAAATAGGAAAGGCAAGGCACTGTATGTTATTTCATAGTTTTGATGTCTTCACTATTATTCTACAATGTAGAAAATAGTAAAAGTAAAGAAAACCCCTTGAATGAGTTGGTGTGTCCAAACTTTTGACTGGTACTGTACTTAAGTATCAAAAGTAAATGTAAATGCTAAAATATACTTTAACATCAAAAGTAAAAGTAAAAGTATGAATCATTTCACATTCCTTATATTAAGCAAACCTGACGGCACAAATTATGATATATATTTTTATTTTTTACAGATAGCCATGGGCACACTCTAACACTCAGACATCATTTACAAATGAAGCTTCACAAGTGCTGTAATAATTACATTTACATTTACATTTTAGTCATTTAGCAGACGCTCTTATCCAGAGCGACCTACAGTTAGTGAGTGCATACATATTTTTTTTCATACCCCCCGTGGGAATCTGCGCAGAATCACGAACGGCATTGAAAATACATTAATCTGTTGTATAAATAAACAATATTTCTGACATTGTATTCCCATTTTAACTTTATTGTGCTTTTAAATGGTTGAAAGTGCAGTGACAGACACTTGGGTGACAATTAAACCAAAAATCAGACATAGTTTTTCCATTGGAATTTGGTTGTGCTTTTAGATGTTTGAAAGTGATAACACATTGGAAATGCAACTAACTGGCAGTTTCTTTGAGTGGATGAATATAGGTTGTACTCACTGATCAACGTCTCAACCAAATATTAACCAATTATCCACGTTGAAATTAAGTGGTGTGCCGAGTGGGATATGCCATAGCATTGCATTACCATGTCATTAAAACATTTCCATTGTAGTCTATAATACCAGCCTATCCCTGAGGAGCTTATTGTAATGTTAATCTGAAATCCAGCCTGGCCTATACCACTTGAGTCTGGCTGTAGTGTTTACAGAGACCACTTCCCTCACACTATGAGCTCATCCTTTACATGTTTACATGCACCCACAACCTTATCACCATGACAAATACGAGGCGCAATCCACCGCTTTGTTCAACCGCCCTGTCGGTAACACCTAATGACACCAGTGTGTGTGGATGAGTGTATCTTACGATTAATTTAGCTCTAGAGGATTCTGGTCATTAAGAGTCTAATTCATTATGAGGTGCATCCCTCTTAATGACAAGTGGAGGCCCTTAGGGAGCAGAACAAAATGGAGTCCTTAAAAATGGAGCGAACATGGCCATTATCAGGTATTTTAATCTCTGCTCCAATCCTGTTGGACGTTATAGTAAATGTCATTTTTGTTTATCCTTTGATGCATGTAAAATTGGGGGAGGACGGATTCAATAAATGAATAAATACATAAAATCCCAGCCTATAGACCATCTGCTCAAAAACAGTCCACAAATAGCTCTACCCATAGTCATTCAATATCAATACCACTGACTTTGGTCTCTCAAACCATTTCTCATGATAGGTACAGTTGAAGTCGGAAGTTTACATACACTTAGGTTGGAGTCATACAACTTGTTTTTCAACCACTCCACACATTTCTTGTTAACAAACTATAGTTTTGGCAAGTCGGTTAGGACATCTATCTTGTGCATGACACAAGTAATTTTTCCAACAATTGTTTACAGACAGATTATTTCACTTATAATTCACTGTATCACAATTCCAGTGGGTCAGAAGTTTACATACACTAAGTTGAGTGTGCCTTAAAACAGCTTGGAAAATTCCAGAAAATGATGTCATGGCTTTAGAAGCTTCTGATAGGCTAATTGACATCATTTGAGTCAATTGGAGGTGTACCTGTGGATGTATTTCAAGGCCTACCTTCAAACTCAGTGCCTCTTTGCTTGACATCATGGGAAAATCAAAAGAAATCAGCCAAGATCTCAGAAAAACTATTGTAGACCTCCACAAGTCTGGTTCATCCTTGGGAGTAATTTCCAAATGCCTGAAGGTACCATGTTAATCTGTACAAACAATAGTATGCAAGTATAAACACCATGGGACCACTCAGCTGTCATACCGCTTCATCTCCTAGAGATGAACGTACTTTGGTGCGAAAAGTGCAAATCAATCCCAGAACAACAGCAAAAGATCTTGTGAAGATGCTGGAGGAAATAGGTACAAAAGTATCTATATCCACAGTAAAACGTGGATATATATCGAACGAGTCCTATATCGACATAACCTGAAAGGCCGCTCAGCAAGGAAGAAGCCACTGCTCCAAAACCACCATAAAAAAGCCAGACTACGGTTTGCAACTGCATATGGGGACAAAGATGGTACTTTTTGGAGAAATGTCCTCTGGTCTGATGAAACAAAAATAGAACGGTTTGGCCATAATGATCATCGTTATGTTTGGAGGGAAAAGGGGAACGCTTGCAAGCCGAAGAACACCATCCCAACCGTGAAGCACGGGGGTGGCAGCATCATGCTGTGGGGGTGCTTTGCTGCAGGAGGGACTGGTGCACTTCACAAAATAGATGGCATCATGAGGAAGGAAAATTATGTGGATATATTGAAGCAACATCTCAAGACATCAGTCAGGAAGTTAAAGCTTGGTCGCAAATGGGTCTTCCAAATGGACAATGGCTCCAAGCATACTTCCAAAGTTGTGGCAAAATGGCTTAAGGACAACAAAGTCAAGGTATTGGAGTGGCCATCACAAAGCCCTGACCTCAATCCTATAGAACATTTGTGGGCAGAACTGAAAAAGCGTGTGCGAGCAAGGAGGCCTACAAACCTGACTCAGTTACACCAGCTCTGTCAGGAGGAATGGGCCAAAATTCACCCCATTTATTGTGGGAAGCTTGTGGAAGGCTACCCGAAACGTTTGACCCAAGTTAAACAATTTAAAGGCAATGCTACCAAATACTAATTGAGTGTATGTAAACGTCTGATTCACTGGGAATGTGTTGAAAGAAAGAAAAGCTGAAATAAATAATTCTCTCTACAATTATTCTGACATTTCACATTCTTAAAATAAAGTGGTGATCCTAACTGACCTAAGACAGGGAATATTTACTAGGATTAAATGTCAGGAATTGTGAAAAACTGAGTTTAAATGTATTTGGCTAAGGTGTATGTAACTTCAGACTTCAACTGTATATCTCAAAATGCAAGGACGTACTGTATGCATCCTGCATATGAACATATGGCAGTAATGTATATAGCCAAAGAATATTCAAGAAAGACACTCTCAAGTGTTAATGTAAGTGCTGTTTGATCAAAGGGTTTGTGTTTCTATATCAGACAGAGGGTTTCCTGGCGTTTCCTGGTGACTCCTCGCTGAGAGGGGTCCTGGAAGACAGACTGTTCCGCTCTGCCGTACCGCTGACAGTATTTTTACTGAAATTAATTCCTGTCATCTCCTATGATTTTCTATGGAGTGCCAAGCGTCTCCAGTCATGAATGGTTAATGGACAAGACCCCACTTCCCCCATCCCCACCTGCTGAGTGGAATTCTGGGTAAGCAACAGAGTAAGTATTATGTATGATTCATTGTCTATGTAACTCTCCAATGAGCTGAATAGGGGTTCTGGGATAAACATTTTATTTTATTTTTTTACAGATTGGTAGAAAGCTCTGAGGTCATGAAGAGCTCAGGAGTTGAAAAGTTGACAGCTGAAGTTGATCAGAGTTGAAAACATAGTGTTAAATTTGACTTTGATCGGAATCAATAAAACTGATGTGCCATTAAGAGCATATTTTCAATTTTGCAGTGTATACATTTCAGCTTTTGGTTTTCTAATTCTCATGAAAAACTGCTACTGATATAAATCAATAATGTTTGTCTACGACATGCGATTGACAAAAACTTTGAACATACAGAATTTAAAATAAATAAAATGATACTGTTTTCTCCCAAGGTACTGAGACGGACCCTGACAAACACCACCAAATGTAAAAGGGAAAAATAGGCCTGTGAGTAAAATGAACCCAATTCATCAGGCTGGACAAAAAACAACAATGTTGTATCCCTTGACAACACTGTATGTCTGAGCTTCATTATGTTTTGAAGTTGAGCTTGAATAACCCTCTCTGTGAGAATAAAAATATCTTACTGTATGTCGCTGCTCACGACACTGTTGTTGACGAAGAATCTGCAAATAAATTGAACAGAATGAATGAAAGCACCTGAATGCATGTTGCTAACCATGGACGGCTCTTCTTTAATGAAATACAATTGGCTCTGCAGTCTGCTTTGAGCACTCCCTCCATTGTCAGAGCTGTGCGTCTGAAATGGCACCCTATACCCTATTTCGTGCATTACTTTTCCCAGAGCCCTATAGGAATAGGGTGCCTTTTGGGACACAGTATCTGTTCGTTTCTACTGGAGAGAGTTTGAGGGTGACATTAAGGAGACTCTGGGAGTGAGAGACAGGATTGGAGTGATAGGAGAAGTCAGTGATGCTGATAACAGACAGCCATCCCAGCAAGCCTTAATTCCATTTGTCTATCCTGTCTTTCAAAGAGCTGTGAGGGGGAAAGTCTTAAGAACTGGGATTGGGCAGAAAAAGAGTCTGGATCAGCGTAAACTGGCTGATAGTCACTGTTGGAGTGGAGTTATCCGCACATCCTATCCTCAGACTGAGAGAAAGGAAAAGCTAGCAGGGGTCAAAAAGTGACTAGGCCAAGCCACAGCTTATATCAGACTTAATGGATAATCTCTCTGTTTTTCAGAAGCCCCAACCATGGAGTTGACCCACCACAACAGCCGTTCCTCCTACAACAGCAAACACCAACAATAATATTGCCAAGCCATCTCCCACAGCTGTTGGATGCCTTCTCTACCATCTCTGGACCATCATCACCCACCCCACCTCTCTCCCCATTCCCTCCTCCACAACCCACTGCCTTGGCCTGGACAGCCAGGGGCGTCATGCACCCCAAAATTCTGAGGGGGCACAAAGTACTTGAGGATGGCTGGGGGGGGGGGGTGAAGATGAACAATTTTGCATTTTTCAAACACCTGAAACAGCTTTTTCCTGCAATCTAGAGGCATAATCATTATGACAAAAATGTGTTTATTTTTCTGTATATCTAAGCATACCTCTTGAGCTGTCTGTATCCTCCTGACTGGTGGTTCTTTTTTTTAAAGAAACTAAATATACTTCTCTGCATCTCTGCTAAAATCTGGGTAAAAGATTGAAAGGCATGTGAGTCTTATTCAGTACATTTAGTTATTGCTTGCTTTTCTACAGCAGGCATGCCAGCTAAGATAGTTAGACAAGCTAGCTACTCTAACTTGATTGATAGCCTGAAATGGCTTCTTGGTAGCTAGTTATGAGGTAGCTAGTTATTAATTTCATAAAATTGCTATGTGGCTAGCAGTATCACAAAGAAACAACAACAAAATGTTCTACCATTTATTATTATTGACGTTTTTTTAAACAGGACAAATCTGAGGGGGCAAGTGCCCGTGAGCCCCCTATGGGCATGACGCCTCAGTTTACAGCTGCCATGGCTGGGCTGGAGCCATGAGATCCATCATCCCACTCCATCCCCGCCACTCCGGCTGTCTGATCAATGATAGCGCTAATAATAACCTCCACACTGTCACCTCCATCTCGCCGGCCCAACCGGCACAGCCAGAGGCAGCTCTCTGCAGATTGCTTCCTCCGATTATGACCCCATTAGAGAGGGTTTTTCCCACACTCTCCCCTAGGGGCTGTCACGCTTTGTTTGCCCATCAAAAGACCCCGTGGAGACCAAGGTGACCTTTTGGTCAAGTTGGAAATTAATGTTATTTATGTATTGGTTAAATTGTCTGACAATTTAACCAATACAATTTTCATTGGCTGAGGCGATGCATTTTTGAATAGCACCTTGGGTGATGTTATATCACACAAGTTTTGAACTGTTTCTCTGTGCAGCCAACTTTTTACTATTTATGAATGCTTAAGCATCATGCATGTGTATACCCCTCCATAGTTCCACATTCTGAAAGGTTAAGCAAGGATACAGGCCACTCATCCCCTGTTCCCTCCATCACTATTGTATTCTAGGCCACATTTCACTGAGCTGTGGTGGACACTGTTTAAAGTTGTATTAGTCGTATGTACAGGATATGGTATACACCGTCCAACAAAAAGCTTACTTCCAGGTTCCTTCTTGACAATGTAACAACAATAAGAAATAATAAAAGATAAGAATACAAACATAAATGGTTCAGTAGAATAAACATTTTAGCATGGCATATAGAAGCAAACCGGATGGACATCATGAAAATGATCGGAGAGGTTCAGGAGCAAAAACAAATAAAATAGAATTATTGTAAAATTGACTGTGTCCATAAAATGTAGATAGTAAGTATAAGCTGGAAGTAGAGGCCTAAGCATTGTTGTTCACTAACTTACCCCAAGTAGGGAAAGGATGGCGGGGTTGAAAAGTTATAAAAGGGGAGTATATATATAAAAAACATGGGAGATTGGAAGTGATGCAGACAATTACATTGATGGAAGTTACAATCTATCTGCAATATTAAGCTGATCTACCCCCCCCCCCCCCCAAAAAAAAATAACATTTTAGCATAAGTTATAATATAGGAAGGCACAATTTATAGTCCAATACTTAACATGTGTTTTTGGGAAGGGGGATTGGGGGTCAAGTATTTCAATTGTGCAGTACTTAGCAATCAAAATAAAAGTCTGGTAGCAGCAGTTGTGATGTGTGTGTAGCATAAATGTGTGTGTGTGTGTGTGCGCACACTAAGGTGCAGAGAATCAGCGCAGGTGGACAGTCCAGTTCAAGTGTTCAGCATTCTGATGGCTTGTGGATAGAAACTGTCTCTGAGCCTGTTGGTATCAGACCTCATGCACCGATACCGTCTGCCCGATGGTAAGGGAGTGAACAGCTCGTGGCTGGGGTGTGTGGGGTCCTTGATGATGCTGCCTGCCTTCCTCAGGCACCATTTTGAGTAGATGTCCTAGATGGCTGGGAGCACCACCCGCTGGAGGGCCTTGCGGTCATGGACCGAGCATTTCCCGTACTGGACAATAATACTTCCTGTACTGGACAGTAATACTCAGTTTGTGGGTGATTGGAGCAGAGGGACGCCCAGCCTTTGTGCTCCTCTGTAGCCTTTAGCCTGTCTCTATGCCCTGGTGATGGGCAAAGGCCCCGTAAATCATTGGCCCTAGCACCCAACTCCATTACAGCACTCAGTTAAAACAATCATTAGAGAAAGAAGACATACAGTCTTGTCTATCCCTGCCCCAAGCCCTGCCATTAGAGCTCTGGGTATCAATCACTCGCTTCGCAAGAGGAAGAACAGAAAAGAACAAAGATCTTATTTTCCTTCAAAATAAGAGGAGGTGATTCACTGAGTTTCCCCAAGGGTAACAAATTATAATCCAACCTTTATGGAACATGTTTAACCAAGGACTTATAATACATGCAGAACATCATGGATGTCAGGCATTGTTGCCAAATATAGAGTTTACTGAAAGGGGACACTAGGGGCAAGGCAAGCACTACTAATGTAATTTCATAACAGAGATGGGAAAAAGCGTATTATACGATAAATACTAATGCTCTACCGTGATAATGTAACCTCCACTGCCATACATAACCAACTTGGCACCCTAAAGTGTTTCTCATTTTCAATGCCACTCTGCCCTTCCTGTGCAGCGAGAGAGAAACTACTGGAGTGAATCTCAGTCCATTATCAGGCAGGACTCTCTCCAGGTAATTTTTCTGGCAACCAAGTAATCCCGATAGACAGAATGGAAAAGAAAAATGTAATATTTCCTCTTCACTTCTTAATTCATGGGTCTTCTCCCTTATCAGCTCACTGGAGTCCTGACCTGTTTAACTTCCTGCAGGCGTTCATTGTGCGTGGGAGTGTCACACATACAGAGATACAGTATCAGGATAGGGGACATGGCTTCCCAAATTGCTTTCTTAAATTTGATTAGCATTTCACCGCCTCCACTCATCTCTGAGCATTAAGGGGGCTGGCCACAGCCTCGTTGTTCTCTGCTGTGTTCTTACAGTACAGTATGTCTGGGTTGTGGTCCTCTGTAGCTCAGCTGGTAGAGCACGGCGCTTGTAACGCCAAGGTAGTGGGTTCGATCCCCGGGACCACCCATACACAAAAATGTATGCACGCATGACTGTAAGTCGCTTTGGATAAAAGCGTCTGCTAAATGGCATATTATTTATATTATTGTTTTATGCTGGGGTGGGATAAGGTCGGGACTTGAATTTGCACCGATACAGGTTAAATGCCAACACACGTGCAATCTATACTTTGAGTGTGATCACTGCATCTAGATACATTTGTAATGTACATTCTCATTTCCATCACTCTGTTATGGAATGTAAAATCAAATAAGACACAGTATCTGATTAGATGTGACTGGACTAATCAAATAGCAGTGGGTTAATTGCACTGTTATTGAATGTAATGCAATCAAAGCAGAGTAGTTAAAACATAATTAAGATGAGGATTGGATTGTGGATGGGCTTTTGGTCGGGACCATAACTCAGGGAATTGATCAGTGGAGATGTGAGGAAGGAAGCTGCCAGGCAACGATGCCAATGAATGATAGATAATTAATCAGAGGGATCAGGTTGAATCAATGTCATACTGTACATGTATGCACTTCTGTGATCAAGACTTGTCAAAAAATATATAAAAATATCATATCCCCATAGAGTCTATTGACATGCCGGTGTGTCAATCTAATTGGTATAATAAAAAAATCCCCATCAAAATCTGTCTGTTTAAGCTAGAGATACAGTGAGCTCCAAAAGTCTTGGGACAGTGACACAGTTTTTGTTGTTTTGGCTCTGTACTCCAGCACAGGATTTGAAATAATACATTGACTATGAGGTTAAAGTGCAAACTGTCAGCTTTAATTTGAGGGTATTTTCATCCATATTGGGTGAACCATTTAGAAATTACAGCACTTTTTGTCCATTGTTCCACCATTTTATTGGACCAAAAGTATTGGGACAAATTCACTTATATCTGTATTAACAAAGTCAAAAGTTTAGTATTTGGTCCCATATTCCTAGCACGCAACAATTACATCAAGCCTGTGACTCGACAAACTTGTTGGATGCATTTGCTGTTTGTTTTGGTTGTGTTTCAGATGATTTTGTGCCCAATAGAAATAAATTTTGGAGTCACTTTTATTGTAAACAAGAATATAATATGTTTCTAAACACTTTTACATTAATGTGGATGCTACCATGATTACTTGTAGTCCTGAATGAATCATGGATAATGATGAGTGAAAAAGTTGCAAAGGCATAAATACAGTGCATTCGGAAAATATTCAGACCCCTTGACTTTTTCCACATTTTGTTACGTTACAGCCTTATTCTAAAATTGATTAAATAGTGTTTTCCCCTCATCAATCTACGCACTAATGACAAAGGAAAAACAGGTTTTTAGAAATTTTTGCAAATGTTTAAAAAATAAAATACTGAAATATCACATTTACATAAGTATTCAGACCCTTTACTCAATACTTTGTTGAAGTACCTTTGGCAGAGATTACAGCCTCGAGTCTTCTTGGGTATGACGCTACAAGCTTGGCACATCTGTATTTGGAGAGTTTCTCCCATTCTTCTCTGCAGATCCACTCAAGCTCTGTCAGGTTGGATGGGGAGCGTTGCTGCACAGCTATTTTCAGGTCTCTCCAAGTCCAGGCTCTGGCTGGGCCACTCAACGACATTCAGAGAGTTGGCCCGAAGCCACTCCTGCGTTGTCTTGACTGTGTGCTTAGGGTCGTTGTCCTGTTGGAAGGTGAACCTTTGTCCGAGTCTGAGGTCCTGAGCGCTCTCGAGCAGGTTTTCATCAAGGATCTCTCTGTACTTTGCTCGGTTCAACTTTGCCTCGATCCTGACTAGTCTCCCAGTCCCTGCAGCTGAAAAACATCCCCACATCATGATGCTGCCACCACCATGCTCCACCGTAGGGATGGTGCCAGGTTTCCTCCAGATGTGACGCTTGGCATTAAGCCAAAAGAGTTCAATCTTGATTTCATCAGACCAGAGAATCTTGTTTCTCATTGTCTAAGAGTCTTTAGGTGCCTTTTGGCAAACTCCAAGCGGGCTGTCATGTGCCTTTTACTGAGGAGTGGCTTCCGTCTGGCCACTCTACAATAAAGGCCTGATTGGTGGAGTGCTGCAGAGATGGTTGTCCTTCTGGAAGGTTCTCCCATCTCCACAGAGGAACTCTAGAGCTCTGTCAGAGTGACCATCAGGTTATTGGTCACCTCCCTGACCAAGGCCCTTCTCCCCCGATTGCTCAGTTTGGCCGGGCGGCCAGCTCAAGGAAGAGTCTTGGTGCTTCCAAACTCCTTCCATTTAAGAATTTTTTGAATTTTTTGTAAAGTGGTTATCCCACTGGCTATAGGGTGAACGCACCAATTTGTGAGTCGCTCTGGCTAAGAGCGTCTGCTAAATGACGTTAATGTGCCCTTGAGCAAGGCACTTAACCCTAATTGCTCCTGTAAGTCGCTCTGGATAAGAGCGTCTGCTAAATGACTAAAATGTAAATGTAAATGTAAAGAATGATGGAGGCCATTGTGTTCTTGGGGACCTTCAATGCTGCAGAAATGTGTTGGTACCCTTCCCCAGATCTGTGCCTCTACACAATCCTGTCTCGGAGCTCTACGGACAATTCCTTCGACCTCATGGCTTGGTTTTTGCTCTGACATGCACTGTCAACTGTGGGACCTTGTATAGACAGGTGTGTGCCTTTCCAAATCATGTCCAATCAAAATAATTTACCACAGGTGGACTCCAATCAAGTTGTAGAAACATCTCAAGGATGATCAATGGAAACAGGATGCACATGAGGCTCGAGTCTCGAGTCTCATAGCAAAGAGTCTGAATACTTATGTAAATAAGGTTTTTATTTTTTTAATTTTTAATACATTTTCAAACATTTCTAAAAAGCTATTTTAGCTTTGTTATTATGGGGTATTGTGTGTAGATTGCTGAGGAAAGAAATGTATTTAATCAATTTTAGAATAAGGCTGTAACGTAACAAAATGTGGAAAAAAGGAAGGGTTCTGAATACTTTCCAAAGGCACTGTATCTCACTAACACAATGCTGTTCTCCTTTTGCTTTATTTATAAGCCCACTAGGCTACATGACCCACAGGACTTGTCTGAAGTTAACCCAGTACAGGTTTAAAAAATGAATGGAAGCATGGAAGTAGTTTTGTGCCAAAAAAGGGGTTAATTATGGGTACTATCTTATATCTCTCAGATATAGGACAATCACTTCAAAACATACTTCCTTTTGATTAATTTTTTGCCATGTATGAATTTTTTATTCAATGCGTTTCTATGGACTAATAACAGTAAGGCCAAATTCAATGTTTCATCAACTAATTGTGATACCTACAGGGGTCATAAAATTCAAAATCAAACAGCAAAATGATCCTTGGTATGACCATCTTAAAACAATTCCATATGTTAGCTTAGTAGAAACCCAGCCCCGGGCCCTTCGACTTTCCGTTTCTGTTTATGAGTATTTTATTAAAGAATGTGAAACAGTGTTGTGTCTATTTGCTGCTTTTCATTTAATCATGTAGCTGTTCTTTAGGCTATGGCCTAAAATAAAATCATTCATACGGTCAGAATATTATACTTTGTAGCATAGGCTACTGGATTTATGAAAATAAACAGTTCTAAAATATTTGGATCTGGTAAAAGGCCAACATTTGGTTGTTTCAATAAAAAAAATACTATTTGTCACATGACAATAGAAATGGAAACATTGTGATTTCAGAGACACAAGTTAACAATAGCCTCTATGATTAAAGGGAGCGGAGTCCATCTATTACCATCATCATTATCAAGCCCACTAGGCTACTAACTTGTTGTCATTAAATGTCCTGAATAATAGAAAGAAAAATACCTTTGGGGGATCGTACAATAGCCTAGGCTATCCTACACAATTGCGCATAGTAGCCTTCCTCAGTGTCCAATCCGATGCACAGAAACATATGAAAACATTAACTCATTGCCTTAATGCTTTCTCTGTTAAATCTTTTAGACACTACTGTAAATTTGTAGACAATAGCAGATAATCAACATACATCAAATCAAATCAAATCAAATTTTATTGGTCACATGCGCCGAATACAACAGGTGCAGACATTACAGTGAAATGCTTACTTACAGCCCTTAACCAACAGTGCATTTATTTTAAACAAAAAAAGTAAGAATAAAACAACAACAAAAAAGTGTTGAGAAAAAAAGAGCAGAAGTAAAAATAAAGTGACAGTAGGGAGGCTATATATACAAATAGATAAAGTGACAGTAGGGGAGGCTATATATACAGGGGGGTACCGTTGCATAGTCAATGTGCGGGGGGCACCGGCTAGTTGAGGTAGTTGAGGTAATATGTACATGTGGGTAGAGTTAAAGTGACTATGCATAAATACTTAACAGAGTAGCAGCAGCGTAAAAAGTATGGGGTGGGGGGGCAGTGCAAATAGTCCGGGTAGCCATGATTAGCTGTTCAGGAGTCTTATGGCTTGGGGGTAGAAGCTGTTGAGAAGTCTTTTGGACCTAGACTTGGCACTCCGGTACCGCTTGCCGTGCGGTAGCAGAGAGAACAGTCTATGACTAGGGTGACTGGAGTCTTTGACAATTTTGAGGGCCTTCCTCTGACACCGCCTGGTATAGAGGTCCTGGATGGCAGGGAGCTTTGCCCCTGTGATGTACTGGGCCGTACGCACTACCCTCTGTAGTGCCTTGCGGTCAGAGGCCAAGCAGTTGCCATACCAGGCGGTGATGCAACCAGTCAGGATGCTCTCGATGGTGCAGCTGTAGAATTTTTTTGAGGATCTGAGGACCCATGCCAAATCTTTTTAGTCTCCTGAGGGGGAATAGGCTTTGTCGTGCCCTCTTCACGACTGTCTTGGTGTGTTTGGACCATGATAGTTCGTTGGTGATGTGGACACCAAGGAACTTGAAGCTCTCAACCTGTTCCACTACAGCCCCGTCGATGAGAATGGGGGCGTGCTCAGTCCTCTTTTTTTTTCCTGTAGTCCACAATCATCTCCTTTGTCTTGGTCACGTTGAGGGAGAGGTTGTTGTCCTGGCACCACACGGCCAGATCTCTGACCTCCTCCCTATAGGCTGTCTCATCGTTGTCGGTGATCAGGCCTACCACTGTTGTGTCGTCGGCAAACTTAATGATGGTGTTGGAGTCGTGCCTGGCCATGCAGTCATGGGTGAACAGAGAGTACAGGAGGGGACTGAGCACGCACCCCTGAGGGGCCCCCGTGTTGAGGATCAGTGTGGCAGATGTGTTGTTACCTTAGGGATATTGGAGTGGATCTAACGTGGATCAAAACTGTCTTCACTGGCGCAACAAAAAACACATTAACATATTCTGGACATTCTTTCTGGACACTGTTTTCCAGACTGGATGCTTTTGCATCAAGTGCTATATCACAACAGCTGTTTGTCACTTGACTGTAATTCAGAAAGATATTTCCTGGATCAGCTGATAATGGTTGACAATATCACTAGGCCTAACTAACAGCTGGATATGTGCATCCAACAAGTAGGTCTATTAGCCTACACATAGCCTATTGAAGACCAACGTAAGTTAGGAGACTTTCGGTTAGCTAGCAGCATTAGATTTTGCAAGCGCATACATCATTTTGGATTTGTGTTCCCATGAAATCTGTTTTCACAGCGTAGCCTAAAATATCAATATGAACATTTGATAAATCGGTGCTGCCGGTAATAGCACTCCATCTCATAGACACAGCAAGACTTGTTCCGCAGATGAGCCAAAAGGGGTTGATGGGTTTCGTATTCAGATGATTAAGCTTTCAGAACATTCACACCTAGCCTACTGGTCAATCAGCTCACAGTCGTCTGGACAGTTTCCTATGTGCAGTGCAGGTCAGTAATATTTCCGACTCCTTTTCACAGTGGTGTAAAGTACTTAAGTAAAAATACTTTAAGTACTACTTAAGTCGTTTTTGGGGGTATCTGTACTTGACTTTATTATTTATATTTTTGACAACTTTAACATTTACTTCACTACATTCCTAAAGAAAATAATTTACTTTTTACTCCATTCATTTTTCCTGACACCCAAAAGTACTCCTTACATTTTGAATGCTTAGCAGGACAGGAAAAGGGTCCAATTTACAAAATGATCAAGAGAACTGCCTCTGATCTGGCGGACTCACTAAACACACATGCTTCATTTGTAAATGATGTCTGAGTGTTGTAGTGTGCCCCTGGCTTTCCGTAAATTAAAAAAACAAGAAATTGGCGCCATCTGGTTTGCTTAATATGAGGAATTTGAAATGATTTGTACTTTTACTTTTACTTTTGATACTTAAGTATATTTTAGAAATTATATTTACTTTTGATACTTAAGTATATTTAAAACCAAATACATTTAGACTTTTACTCAAGTAGTATTTTACTGGGTGACTTTCACTTTTACTTGAGTCCTTTTCTATTAAGGTTATCTTTACTTTTACTCAAGTCTGACAACTGGGTACATTTTCCACCACTGCCTTTTCATATCGAAAAAATGCAACTGGTAGCATACTGATATGACTTTACATAGGCTGTTGGTGCCGATCACTATAGCCTAATACTCCAATCGATGGAAAGATTTAGTGTGCTGCTGACAAACAGCGGTGCAGAATCTCTAATAATTAACCTATCCTAAAAACACTCATCATAATGTGCTGAAAATGAATGAATCGGCACTCCTTGCTAAAGCCAATTATGATGTTTGAGTAGGCTATAGGCCTATTCAAGTATATCATAGGCCTAGTTTTATTATATTGATAATTAGATTCTATAGAGCAAATTGAAAGAACATGTATTATAACAGGGTTGAAATGTGAATACTGTTTTTCAAGATATTCGCCCAAGCCTGTTTTATTTATTCTGTCCAAAAGGAAGGCAACGAATGTTCGGCCCATTTTAACAAATGTATATACAATATTCTGCCCATATAAACAATCTTATTTTAGGGCATAAGTGAACCAATATATGAGAGCCTTCAGACAGGTTTCCCCACCGAGCCACCATCCAGCCGTCTTTCCCCAGCCAACCACGCACACACAGGCGCGTGTGCGGACAAGAGTCGCAGACAAAGGAGTTCGCTTCTGCTGCAGCCTTCACTGTAAAATTTAACGCATTGCGGCGGTGCTTCGCTTTTGACCTATGGGCAAATCGATCATCACGTCAATTGAGATCATACTGGAGACCATCATTTCCACATCTACAGTTATTGGACATGCTCTAATTTTATGAAGGAAAAACATTTAAGCACAAATATATTGCTAAAGATAGCTAAGAACATATAGCAGAGTACAATTCAGGTCAAGCATTAGAGGACCTTCATTAATAAACAGACAGTTAATTAAGGACTAGGGTGGTATTGTTGATGATACAGAGTTCATTTATGGTCTTCCTTTTTTCATTGATTGACAAAAGAAAATAAATGTAGAGAGAGAGAGACTAACCAATGGTTTGGCCCCTCTCCAGGTTATCTAGTCTGGTGTGGGACAAAAGCAGCTCTAGCAGGAAAGCATCACCATTTTGTAGGAAAGATATCACGTGTGACTAACACATTTCAGTTAATTACTATAGCTCCCGCCTTGGGCCATTCAGTGTAATTTTGTAAATGCTGGATTTCTATGGCAAAGAAGCATAATTCATTTCGTCAAAATCGGGCCAGTGCTGTCTGAGATATCGCGTGTGACTAAGGTATGTACGAACGGACAGAAACAGATCCACAGTCCCCTCCCTGATTTCATCTTGGGGTACAATATGGAGCTAGAGAGAAAAATAGAGGAAGGGGGAGAGGGGAGGGGGCGTAATCCACACTAACCGATGGTTTGGCTCCTCTCCAGGTGATCCTGGTCACAGAGGGGTCAAGGAGGTGACATCCATCAATGGGAACAGAAAAAAACACCCCTAACCGCTTTACTACTCCCCTCGCAGCAGCAGCAGCAGAGTGATGACAGCCTTGTCTCAAATAAGGGCCGATCCATTGGTCTGATTTGTGGCCGGCGGAGCAATTTCAATACCCGTCTTTGCACTGATAGATGAGGCCCCGTTAGATAAAGGGTCGATTTGCCACAGGGGCAATAGGGATGGAATTGCAGCGGTCACCTTTATTTTGTCCGCCCCTCAATCCCAAGTAAAACAGGTTTGAAAAAAACAATGCGTAGACCCAAGCAGGTAGAGTAAGAGGAGGTTTTCATTGCAATATAGCTCTCTTATTATCTGTGCCAGAGATAAAGATAAAGCCCCCCCCCCCCCATCCATTTACATTTTACATTTTAGTCATTTAGCAGACGCTCTTATCCAGAGCGACTTACAAACCAAACCCCAGGTTACAAACCCCAGGTTTGTTGTCTCTTCTTATGACTTTAAAGTAACTGTCCAGTGTTTCCAGATTTCTATGAAATATGACCTATGATTATTTTCAATATGAGTGAAAACGTTTCCTTACAAGAAAATTGTAATTAAGTATATGTTAAAAATCTGCTTTTCTGTGTTGAAATGGTGTGGCTGTAACCCAACAACAGAATTGTGTGGGCGTAAAATGGTCATTAAATATATTAATGCGAGTAGACCGATAATTGGCCAACTCATCCTCATCAGGATGATGACATCATCCTCTATGAGGAAATAGCAAGCATTTTTTAAACAGTCTGTTTGGGCAGCTGGGAGAGCAGTGTGAGGAGGGAGTAAGATGGCAGAAGTGGATGCTGAGTTTGAATCAAGCAGCAAAGTTGGTGAAGATGAATGTCCTGAATGGACAACAGTAGTGTCGAAAACTGGAACAAAAAGGAAATTGTCTAAAATTGGAGTGGAGGATACAAGTGTATGAGTCATAATGAATAGCTTCTTGTTGGGATGCATTTGTTGAGTAAGGATGCATATGTGGGAGACCCGTTTGAGGTGTCAAAAATGGTGAAGTGTGCGCTGGGAAAAGTGGAGTCTGTCGAAGTGACCAGGAGTGGCCTTATTTTGATTAACTGTATTTCTGAAGAATAGAGGAAGATTGCATTGGGCCTCAAAAGAATCCGGACAACAGAGGTTTCTGCTTTGAACTTCGGCGTAGAGCACCCGTCAAAGGAGTCATCTCAGGGGTGATGATGGATATTCAGGTTGAATATCTGAAGATATTTCTGGTGTGGTTGGTGCCTGGCATCTGATCCACTTGGTGAATGTAGAAAAATAACAAAATGTTGGTCCTGTTGTTTTTTGATAAAGAGCACCTAGCTACGCATGTGAAGCTTGGTTATGTAAGATAGGCTGTAAGAGCTTTCATCCCCAAACCACTGCAGTGTACAGACGGACGGAGTATACTGAAGAACGGTGTGTAGAAGGACAATGGTGTTGCAATTGTGGTGGGGATCATGATCCCGAATTCCTGGAGTGACCTGTAAGGGTGAAGGAGATTGAGGTGACAAAAGTTAGATCTATCAATCAAATCTCCTATGCGAAGGCGATTTAAAATAATTGAGAAAACAGGTGATGCTAGTGAAGATATGGTAGTGGATGCACCACAGCCTGTAGTATATGTTTGCTGCCAGTCAAAAGATACCCTGTGTGTTAAAAAGGTGGATTTTGTGGCGTTCATTGCCACAGTTATAAACTGTACGGCTCAAGTCTCAAAGAAGTCTAAGAAACTGAACAATTTTTGGGGCTGCGGCAGAAAAGTTTTTGGGACATAAGGATTTTACATATGAAGACTTGCTAAGGGGTACTGGCGCCAGAAGACGGCCCGCCCCCTTGAGCCTGTGTAGGGATCAGATCTGTAAAAAACATTTAACAGAAAAGTTGTTTGATTTAGTTGATTTTTTTCCATCCCGCACAGTAGGTGGCGGGATGCACATTAAATTGTGTGATCACCAATACACCATAGAAGAAGAAGAACAGTCTTTAAGATACAAGTTTGAGGTGGATGTTTTTCTCAAATTTAGGATGAGTCAACAACATTATTTGGGTATGAGTTAACAGAATATGAATAAGATTTTCACTTGACAGTTACTTTAACAAAAGAAGAGGGGGAAAACTGGACGATTTTGTTATTGGATTATAATTTGACAGGTGAGTTAATTTCACAGTCAACACAAACGTATGTTGTTCTATCAATCCTAATGAGGTTACTGTAAGATGCGGCCTAGGCATAGTCTGGGTACCAGACTGTTTAACTATCATTCCACTCCTTGCCCCTCCTGTCATGCTAAACATCTGTGTCATATGACAGAGAGTACAAGGAGTGGAATGTTAGCTAAACAGACTGGTACTTAGGCTAGCCTAGATGCTAGATTTTTCACATGACACTGGAATAACTTTTTTTGCAGGGCTAGTAGAAGGCTAGGCCTATTTGTTATCGTGTGCTGTTGCATCCCACTGGGCACACACTGGTTGAATCAAGGTTGTTTCCACGTTATTTCAATGAAATGACGTTGACCCAGCCTGGAATAGATGTTGAATCAACGTCTATGCCCAGTGGGGTGTAATTGCCTATTTATTCATGTTTAGATTAGAGCTCAGCATGTGTTAGAAATGGTGGTTCTTTACATTCATGCTTAGACCATGTCATTACGTTGCTTATTTTGCTAAAAATTACCTGTTTCTTTGTAACATTTCTACCGCTACTCACTATCTTGAGAGTCTTATATTGGGTGTTCTTCTGGGGAGCGCACTAGCACACCTGTCTCATCCACTACTTTCCTGTGTAGTGCGCACATAGTTTGGGATAATCCATTCTGAAATGTCAGTGACACAATATTACGTTTTGTGCTAATCAAAATGCATTACACTATTTCCACATTATATTTGTTGATGTAAAATACATTTTTATTGTGTCTTGTTTTGGGATATATTTTTGTTTCATGTGTGGATCCACCTGAGAAAGACCATTTCCTTTTTCAGCCATTTGCTTTTTCTTGTTAGTCATCATTTGCACTGTGGGCCTACAAAACTGGAAATTATTATTATTATTATTACAAATATATTTCTGATAACACTGCTCCGTCTTCCACCTGCTGTCCAACTGTGTGCTACAAAACCCAACTAACTAGGCTGTTGGGTCTTCTATCTTAACAATTACATACACAACATGAACTGCAGTGTGGTGTGTGTCTAAAAACAACATTGAAATAAGCAGGTTAGTATTCATATGCAGAATAGAATTATGCCATATTTGCAATGTCTCAGTGAAAATCACTGTCTTTGTGTCTCCTCCTTGATTCTCATTACAAAAAACATTTTTCAAACCTATCAAATTTGATTTGTCACATACACATGTTTAGCAGATGCTTGTGTTTCTAGCTCCAACAGTGCTGTATATCTAACAATTCACAACAATACACACAACCTAAAAATAAAAGAATGGAATTAAGGAATATAGAAGTATTAGAAATATTAGGATGAGCAATGTCGGAGTGGCATAGACTAAAATACAGTAGAATAGAATACAGTATATACATGCAACCAAACCTATGCAATCAAAGTGCACAGACGTGGTTCAGCATATTCATGAATACCATGCATACATACACCTTTATTCATCTGCTTTCATTTCACATTCAAGTGGTGCCTGGCATGAGGCCAATTAGCATTTCTGTCATAGAGGAAGCAGAGAGGGACCAGGGCAAGTTATTTGTTTCTCAACACTGTTGCTAAGGAACCTGTTTAAAAACATGTATTGAAAAGGTGACAAGGTATTGCTCACAATTCCACACAGGGTCTTTGTAGCCTAAAATTGTTCTCTCCGGGTTGCCATAGGTTAATGGGGACTTGGTCCCACATTAGTGGTCATGGCTAGAAGGGATACAGCTTTTGTCAAATTAACGTAAAAAGTTAAATTTATTTTGCATTTTAGCTAACCCTAATCCTTTTCCTAACATTAACCTAATTATCCTAACATGTTACGTTAATTCTCCTAACCTGCTGCGTAAATTCCAACTGCTACAAAAAGTCAAATCTGACAAAAGCTGTATGCCATCCAGTAAAAACCCACATAAGTGGTATTATGTAATGGGGTGGAGAGGGGTTTGGATCTGAGGGAAATTAATCTGATTATTATTATATTTATGTGCTTGCCCTCCACTGCCATATGTATTATCACTGATCATGGGCCTTTTCTTTTCCTAATCGGGTTTTACAGTAATAGATTATTAAAATATGCTCCAAAAGGACACGTCTTGGTTTACAGAGAGTCATTGGACCATGAGATGCATACAGTACCTCATTCAACTTTTTGTGAGCATAAATACATAAATAAGATCTATTTTTAGGGTATATTTGGTGCTTAAATGTTGTATTATCCTGAGAAATCTGGTTATTGTCCTGTAATCCTGTTTGTTTTTGCATTATCCTTATGAACAAAATACAGTCATTAAATGTAAATAGTCCCTTTAATCAGAGGAATTATCAGATCAGATAAGCCCATATCGGCCTCCACAGAGAAAGACAGGAGTTTATTGAACACTTGGACGGGGATGCGCATGCAATAACGCTCTGCAGTTTACAGTGATGAAATTATAATTATGAATCAGCCATTGATTAATCATTTTGACACATTGCCTAATTTCCCGGCAGAACAGGAGACTCCAAAGGGTATTTGTGAGGGATGCATGCACTTAAATCAAAACAGGATGTAATACGTTTTATAAGGCTGTTCCGCTGGGATTTAATACTCCATTAACACAGGGGCATGTCATTGTTAAAACACACATACACTCAAAGATATACACAAACCAATAGTTATCCCACTGTGATGAGGTGGTGATGAAGGAGTCAGGTGCAGGAGGGTAAATCACAGAATAACAGGCTTTAATCCGCAAAATACAGGTTTACGCAGAAATGCGTCAAACACACTCCGGGGCACAAAACAGGCGCACTGGAAAATACAAGGCATACGGGAAAAATACTCCTGTAGATACACGATACACGATACACGATACACGATACACGATACACGATACACGATACACGATACACGATACACGATACACGATACACGATACACGATACACGATACACGAGCTCCACGGCGCTTCACTAACCTCCACAAATAAACAATCACCCACAAGGACAAGGGGGCAGAGGGAACACTTATACACAGACTAATTAGGGGAATAGAACCAGGTGTGTGTGATTGACAAGACAATTGTGATGATGATTGGGGCGGCAGTGGTTAGTACTCCGGTGACGACGAATGCTGAAGCCTGCCCGAACAAGGAGGGGAGGCAGCCTCGGCGGAAGTCGTGACATCCACATACTAGGCTACACTAAGCACACAACTTTGCACTTGCAAAAAGCATACTTTGCACCTATCTTGATTTAAATTAGTTTATTTCCGTCAAGGGTTTTGAAAGCATCATGATAATTGATTCACCTGATAGATTGATTGAATGTTGATATACTTAGAAAGTTTATGTAAATGTAACAATATTTAACAGTAAGTCAGGGCTGGACTACAGCATTTGGGGCCCAGGGGCATCAACCTTTTTTAGCTAACTTCCTGCATTTCAACACATTTT
The DNA here is from genome assembly GCF_020615455.1 of Coregonus clupeaformis. Classification (NCBI taxonomy): domain Eukaryota; kingdom Metazoa; phylum Chordata; class Actinopteri; order Salmoniformes; family Salmonidae; genus Coregonus; species Coregonus clupeaformis. The sequence continues at coordinate 59,318,629 of NC_059206.1, forward strand.
GTGTAGAAAAAATGTGCCGTTTTATAAGGCTATTCTACACATTTTGTCATGAGGGTATGAGATAATGTTGCAATTTTAAAGCTAATTTCCTGCCATTCTACACTTTTTGCCATGGGTCATAGAGAAAATGTTGCTGTTTTATAGCTCATCTCATGCTACTGTTCACATTTTGCCATGAGGCTGAGAGAATTTGTTTTAGTTTTAAAGCAAATTTCCTGCCATTCTACACATTTTGCCATGAGGCTGAGATAGAATTTTGCAGTTTTAAAGCTCATTTCCTGCAATTCTACACATTTTGCTATCATATGCTATCTGGGGGGCCCCCAACCTCCAAGGGGCTCACAACCATTCGGTAAACCCACCCTGCAGTAAGTAATATTGCTTTATCACAATTCCATGTAGCCTATGAGCCAGCTATCATCCTAGACCTAGGCCATAGTGCAGGGGTAGGCAACCCTGTTCCTGGAGTGCCGCAGGTACTGCAGGATTTTGTCCCAACTAGACACCACACCAGACCAACTGAGCTAATTGATCAGTTCAGTGATTGCATAAATTCAACACACCTGGTCTTCCAGTGACTGCAGCACTCCAGGACCAGGGTTGCCTACCCCTGACATAGAGAAGGATAGAGGCCTCCAGTGGCCAAAAGGCTGTATTAGCATGGGCAGCACCATTGAGGGCTTCTAATGTAGTCAACTGGGTGGGACTTCCAACTTCATTTGCTGATCCCTCTGGATCAGCCTATTGTGAAGAAGAAAATGTACTACTTTGAAATGGAGATAGCCTCAATGGCGCTGCCCTATGTTGTCACAGACGCTATAATGGCACAGATACAAAGATGAGTCCTCTCTCTATCTCTATGGCCTAGCTCTACAAAAACTTTTTTGGGGTGGCACACTGCCATCCACCTACAAAATTGTACCTGGATCTTCCTTCAGCTACGATCCACACGGGAGCGCTGTGTTCACAAGAAATGCGGCGTTTGCCTGCCACATCATTTTCGCTTCACGTTGCTGTTTCTGATGGAAACGCGGTAGATTGGAAGTGGAACTCACAGATAGAACAAGGAAGGAGCTATAAATATATTTGATGACCTGGCAAGTCTGACCATTTTTAGTCGAGGGAGGTAAGGCACATTTTAAGTTATCCCAGTGCATGTTGCACTTGAGATTAGGCTATTTTGAAAACAAATTGCTTTGTCAGCCCGTAGCATTGTTAGTTGCTGCCTGCCACACTGTCAACTGGGAGGCATGGTGGTCCGGACTTAAATGGAGGGTCGAAATATGGCGGAAGCGGACGAGAAAGTGGATTCTGAATGTAATGGTGGTAGAATAAAGGAGAATTTGAGTAAAGTTCAAGAAGGGAAAACAGAGTAAAGTAGGATGAGCTCCCGAGTGGCGCAGCGGTCTAAGGTACTGCATCTAAGTGCTTGAGGCGTGATTGGGAGTCCCATAGGGCGGCGCACAATTGGCCCAGAGTCGTGCGGGTTTGGCCGGTGTAGGCCTTCATTGTAAATAAGAATTTGTTCTTAACTGACTTGCCTAGTTAAAAAAAAGAAAAGAGACTGTATATTGTAGGAGTATCGTTTGTTAATGAGGAGCAGCTGATCGAAGAACCAATCTGGAGGAATCCATTTGAGATATCAACTGGTGAAGAGGGTGCTTGGTAGAGTGAAGGCTGTGAGGGTCACGAGAGACGGGCTTGTTTAGAATTTTTTTTTTTGTGCTTGCGGATCAGAAGGATCGTGTGTTGCGTATCACCCGATTTGAAATGTTGTGTGTCTCTTCGGAACAGGGCACCCCTCAAGGGGGTAATATCTGGCGTCTCGTGGGAAGTCTGTGTTGAAGAGATTAAAATTATTCCTGGAGTGATTAATGCACATAGGATGAATCGTGTGGTGAATGAAGAGAAAGTGAGGAGTCTATCTGTTCTTTTGTTTTTTGATATGGAGTCTCTCCCTACTCAAGTGCAGTTTGGGTTATCAACTATAGAGTCAGAGCATTTATCCCAAGACCAATGATCATTGTAAAGTGTGATCATTGTAAAGCTTTTGGTCACGTTTCAAGAAGGGATAAGCCGAGATGTCCAAGTTGTGGAAAATATCATGTCATATGTTATAAGAGTGATCAAAATGTCATGTTGCAATTGTGATGGGAACCATGAAGCCAAGTCTTTTGAATGCCCCACGAGGGCGAAAGAGAATGAGGTGGCCAAAGTAAGAGCTGTCCAGAGCATTTAATATGTAGCAGCCGTTAAAAGGGTTGAGGGTTTCAGTGGTACACATGAAGAGTCCATGGTGGTGGATAGGCCTTCACTACAGGCTGCAGGGGTTGCCTTTCACCAAGAGGACCCTGATATTTTAAAGGTTAAAAGGGTGGCCTTTATTACGATGGTGATTAATTGCACTACCAAGGTGGGAAAAAAAGATCTAGGAAGATATAAATGATTGTGGTTGCAGCAGAGCGGTTCCTGGGGCTGAACGATTTATCGGCGAAATAATGGAATATTGTCAAAAGCCGTACCACCAACTCAGGCCCTAGTGCCTGGGACGGGAGATATGGAGATTTAAAAGAAGGAAGAAGTGGGAGTTGTGTTTTGTCAATGCACAATTTTAGTTGGGTGGATGAAGTTAGTTTCCCTATTATGTATGGATTTTCTTTGTACCTTGTTTTGGTTTGAACCCGTCCAGTTGGTGGCGACAATACATATTTTTTTGGGTTGTAGTCCGCCATAAAACCCACAGAAGAAGAAGAACTGTCAACTGGGTTAGCCGCTTAGCTAGCAAGCTGATGGCGGTACAGAAAGCTAGCTAGCAAACGTCTTAGGTAACGTTAGTTAGTTATCCAACGCCAAGCTATGTAATTACTGGTGGTTAAAGTTTCAGCCACGTTGAAATTTGATTGGATTATTGGCTATCTTGCTTCCGGTGTTTAAACGTTTTGTAGCCACATATGTACCCCTCGCTAACTAGGTAGCTAGCCAGCTAACTGTAGTTAGTTATGCTTCTAATTTGTTTGGTAGAGATAATCACAATGTCAACAAAGCCCCTCTGAACCATTTATGCTTTGTTGTCTATCCAGGTGACAATTGGATTCTGAATCGTGACCCCGTCTCGTCTAACTGGAATTTTCTATGGCTGCCCCTGTCTTGCAACAGTCCAGTTTCCTTCTGGTTAGTTGTAACTGCTATATTGTGTTGCTGTTCATCATGAGCAACGTGGGAACTTCTTGTTGCCTACTTGAACTTGTCATGAGCCAAGTCAATGTCACATAATAGCTAGCCTAGTACTTTGGCAGCATTAACTGTTGTCAGCAGTAATGATGTTGTCTGAGAAAGGCACTTAACCCTAATTGCTCCTGTAAGTCGCTCTGGAGAAGTCTGCTAAATGACAAAACATGTAAAATGTCTTCTCTTTACAGGCCAACCTGAAAGTTGACTTGACCACCAAGCCTTTTCTCCAGCGTTGCCAGGAAATGGTCAAGGTCATTGATGACTACCCTGTGAAGGTACAGTTTGTCTGTATAAACCAGTGTTGTCAGTGGTCTATCTAGCATGTGTTGGATTGTTGTGAGTTGTTAGATATACTGCACTGTTGGAGCTAGAAACACAAGCATTTTGCTTCACCTGCAATACCATCTGCTAAACATGTGTATGTGACAAATACAATTTGATTTGATTGAATTGTGCATGCTTAGGATCAAAACTATTTAGAATTTGAAGTATGTTGTCATGTGTGGATAAGACTGTCATTCTCAGTTGCTTGGAGGTGCATGATTTGCATAGAACACTTACTAGTGTTTATGTTATGTTTTGGAATGGTTGGGGCAGACTCATAAGTTTGATGCTTCATGTCTATGAGGGATGTGTTCAGGCAGCTGTTACTGTGGGGTATGGTGGGATCAGAGGGAATGTCAGGCCAGGGTGACACATCGTCTGGAAAACAGGGTCTCAGGAACAACTGCTACACTGCAGACCCCTCTCGCTGGGGGGCAGGCAGGCAGAGGAAGAGCACTTTTCTGTCAATAGGTCAGCTCATCAATATCCAACTATGTCAATGTTTAGTCAGTCAGCTTTGTGCCTGAACTCAGTTCAACTCAACCATGTTAACCAATCACATTCATCCTCTCCGTTAATATCTCTATCTGCAGGAGCTGCACCTGATCTTCCCATGGCTGGTAGAGAGTGTTTTTGGCAGTCTGGATGGTGTCATCGTGGGCTGGAACCTGCGATTTCTGCAGGCATGCAGCAATGAGTACAACATCGTCATGGACTTTCTCAATCCTAGGTAGTCTGTCATCCTATGTCTGTCTTTGTGTTCCTGTGTCTTTGTCTGTCCTTCACTGTCTGCCTTTATGATGCTGAATTTTAGAAAAGCAGTAATGTACTGACTTAATTATGATCTCATGTGATTTTCAGTGGTCCAATGATGAAGCTTGTGTACAAGCTTCAAGCAGAGGAGTACAAATATGAAATACCAGTCAGCTTTCTCCCTGTAAGTCGCATCTCTTTTTAAGCGTGACTTTTTCTCTCTCAATTTGACACACAGCAAGGACAGTGGTTGGTGTAAAGCTTGGTTGTTTTTCTCTTGCAGGGTCCTGTAAAGGCGTCCATACAGGAAGGCGTCCTCCCAGATTGCCCACTTTTTCACAACAAGCTGCATTTTCCTCTGCCTGGTCTGCAGACACTCAGCCTGGCGCTCAGTATCCTTGATGCTCAAACTCACACTCGGACCTCGCTTTCTCAAAAACATACACACAATGTTAACAATGACAATGTTTGCTTACATGATTTAGACTATTTTATAGTCTGGTGGTATGTCCTTAACCCTCTTCAGATCCCTTTGAATATTACATGTTCATGTTTGCCTCCAGTCTCATCACACCAAAGGTAACAATGCTCAACTGTCATTATAACAATATATTTTTTGATAGTTTGTGATAATTTAACCAGACTATATTATTTGACATCACATGTGTTTTGATGCGTTCTTCTCAGAACTACCCTCTAGGCCAGCATGTGAGCAGCTTGGACAGTGCATACTTTGTGCTGGTGGACACCTACCTCAAGTATTTCCTCCCTACAGAGGGCAGTGTTCCCCCCTCTCCATTCACAGACAACAGAGGCTCTGTGTCTCCACCTGCTCCCAGGTACTCTACAGTGGGGTTGGAACTCCATAGTCCGGTGTGAATGTGAGAGCGCTAACAGGGTTGTGAGAACATTTGAAAGATGCTACCTGAACTTGTCCAATAAGAGCACATACTTTCTTATTTCTTTGCCTCCTTTTAGTTTCTCTTTCCTTCCTAATGCTAGGAAACTCAGTGCTCACTGTCATGTCTTTGGTGTCCAGGGCTCCCAGCGTGCCTTTTGCAGGTTATGGTGTCCACAGCACCAGCCTCCTCAAGCGCCACATATCCCATCAGCCCTCAGTCACTGCTGACCCTGCAGCCCAGGAGATCTGGAGGTCAGAGGCATTACTACAGGTGAGTCTCCTTCATCCTTTGTCAGTCATGAATGGATTTGGTGTGACTGATGTCAGTCAGGTGTTTAGGGAATCTGGAATAAGACGTGTGTGTGTTACCTCCAGGTGTTTGTGGAGATGTGGCTGCATCACTACTCCCTGGAGATGTACCAGAAGCTGCAGTCCCCCCAGGTGAAGGTAAGAGCATGTCACACGTGGCCCCTTCCACCACCAGGCTCACCCCCTTCCACCACCAGGCTCACCCCCTTCCCCTCACTCCTGCACTGCAGCACCGAACGGCTGACTGGCTGATCACTACCGCCCCTCGCCCACCCCTTAGGAGCTTTCACTTGAACCACAGCGGGGCTCACCCTACCGAGTACCATGATTAGCCTTACCCCCGCTCACACACTCAGACATTGGCCCCACATGGTGATCTGCGTCAAATCAACCTGTCCCCAGGCTTTCACAACTGGGACACAAAACGTGTCACATTGTCCTCTTTTTAACTAGAGGGGAATATTTATATCTGAATAAGATGTGCACTCTCACACCTGGGCTATAGAAATGTCATTTGTATCTATCTCCTTTTCACTGCATAGGTATACTGTATAGGAGTTTTAGTTTTTTTATTCAATTTCTTATACATCTTTGAGGGTAACTGGAAAATAAGGCTGAAGGAGGTCTGGCTTTAGTTTGTCTTGAGACTCTCCTTATTTTCATAGATTATGCAACATGAATACTAGCAAAAGTTCAATGTCAAACCAATCAAAAAAGGGCACGGAATCAGGCAATGTCAAATTTTATCTGAAAGGATGGCTTATTTTTTGGAGGATTTTCTTTATTTTGTTGATGAATTATTGGCATATGGGCAACTGCAGAGCAAATGAACTGCACTGATTTGGCATGTGTATCTGGTAGTAGTGCTTTTTCTTCTCTCAGACCTGTGCATGCTGCCTGTGGCTCCATTCACTGTTTCAGTACCCTTCTGTTTATTAAGCTCTTTGTTGTTGGGCTGCTCGGCGGGTTGCCATCTCTACATCCGTTCAATATAATCTAGCCAACATGATGTTTCATTATCCATGCACCCCTCAAATCCCCAAAGGAGTACAAGCCATATTCTTCCCATCCCTGCTATCCCCTAGTACATACACCATCTTCTGTTAGATTGTATAATTAAAGTATGTGGTTCTCCATAGAGTAAGAGATGCACTTCCCCCCCTAAAAACTACCTGTCATGGCCATTGGACTGAAACAATCCTTTTACCTGTGGACCGTTCTTCCCAAAAATCTCAAACAAATCTGTTATTAACCATGTGTTGTGTTTTCTGTGTCCCTCGTTGATGAAGATATTAACAGTTGAATCCCTCCTGTCTTGGGTGTGGAAAGGGCTACTGCATCACCCTAGCTGTCATAGCATTGTGTTCATGTGGTCAATATATTTCTGTCTGTTTTTATCCTTTTTTGTTTCTACTTGTTTTCTCTTTTGGTCTTCACTCCTTTTTCCTTTGTGGACTCTATCCCTTTCTTCTCCTTTCTATTCCCATGTTCACCTCCCTCTCTCTCCTCTTTCCCCGACTGTGTTGTTGTCGTTTCCCTCCTCTTCCTCCCCTGGTTGTGACGGGTCGTACAGCTGGCGCTGCTGCAGTATCGCCTCAGTATGTCCAGCATGCCGTGCCAACCCCTGACCCCTCCTGGCTCTGGGACCTTCGACACGTACCAAGTACTTTCCCTTTTTCATTCAATCCCACTGGGCTTGCTGGAGGTAAACCTAGGCCCTGAGGACAGAGTAGCGTTAAGGTTAGGACAGGATGGTCAAGGGTACTTCTCTTCAAGAAAGCATTTTAATGCTGTTACAGTGCATTCTATAAAACCAACTGCCTGGACGCAACAAGTCAAATACCTATCCTTGGATGGAGCCCATTTTGACAGCACAACATTTTGACATAATGTCAGACAAACCTCTTACAGTAGAATCTGGACTAGAGAAGTATCCTTGAAAGGAGACTGTGCATTTTTAGAATTAGAAGAGATTGACGTTTTAATTTGTGTTTGTGCACGCACCCTTTTTTATTTTGTCTTGCTGATGTTGTGGCTCACTTATGTGGTTAATGTGTGTACCATTTTTGTCTTTCTCATTTCACATTTTTCCATTATGTGCAAACAATACTACAGTATACAAAACATGAATAACCAAATTGCCCTAAATCAATGAATTCTTCATCAAATTGTCTAACTCATCATTCTAAGAATAATGGACCTGAATATCAATTTAAAGTATGTGCCTGTTTCTGAGCTAGACACATTGAATGCCTTTTCCAGTAGGCATTTTCAACAGCAGGGTCATTTGAAACAGTACTAGGAATAGGGGAATGTTCCAAGCCCACTGTGTGATTGGTTATTGTTGTCCGAGGAGCTTCATGTGATTGACTGCTGTCCCAGTGGATCTGTGTATGACTGGCTGCTGTTTCAGGAGCCCTTCACCCCGACAGAGGAGCATGTTCTGGTGGTTCGTCTCCTGGTGAAGCACCTCCATGCCTTCTCCTGCAGCCTGAAGCCTGAGCAGGTCTCCTCCTCGCCCTCGGCTCACTCCCACCCCAGCCCCCTGGAGGAGTTGAAGAGGTGAGCTGAGCAGTGAGCACCACCAGGGTCCACATTCTATCCAAAACTTTACTGTAACTTTAAACCGTCTAGATCTAGTTTGGCTTCTAATTCATTATGGCCCCGTCATTGGTCTGTCTCTAGGGTGGTTGTCCAGCGTTTTGTCCAGCAGAAGCTATATGTGTTCCTCCAGCACTGCTTTGGTCACTGGCCTTTAGATGCCTCCTTCAGAGTGGTAGGTATCACACCTCATTCCTCAACCTTCTCGGGTTGGGTGTTGGTGTCAATCCCAACTTTCTCTCATTGGGTCCAACCAATACAACTTGCCACATCTATAATGGAGATCAATTTTTTTGTGCTCTTCTCTCTAAAGCACCACTGTCTCTCTGTGTTTAGGTGTTAGAGATGTGGCTTAGCTACATCCAGCCATGGAGGTACACAGGAGAGAAGACCAATCCTCAGACACACCAGAACAAAGGTGTACCTGAGAAATGGTGAGTTGTCTGTTGGATCACCAGATAGGTCAGGCTAAATAAATGTTAGCAGTGCTTCCTTCAAGTCTTTAATTCTGAGATACTGACTAGTATTGGTGTATTTGTCTTATTGCTTCCTCCAATTTTTATATCCATCTTCCTGACAGTTTTTCTCAACAAATTTCAGGAGCTCGTTTGTTCAGGAGAACCTACTCATGTACACCAACCTCTTTCAGGGCTTCCTAAACAGGGTGGTACGCACAGACCTGGTCAATGTAAAAAATGCACTAATGGTCTTCAGGGTGGCCAAAGTCTTCGCTCAGCCAAACCTATCAGAGATGATTCAGAAAGGTAAGGACAAACCGTCACCCAGCCTTATGATACTTGTGTGACGCATATGCACTAATAGTAATGTAATGGTCCAGCTACAGCAGTCTGAGCTGTCACTGCCCTGTCCCTCCCCTTCCTGTCCCTCCCCAGGAGAGCAGCTGTTTCTGGAGCCGGAGCACGTCCTCCACCACCGGCAGCACCGGGGCTTCCTCACGCCGGGCCACGGTGGCAGCTTTCTATCTGCACGGCAGCCTGTGGTGACAGACTGGGTGTTCAAGGTGAAGAGCCACGTGTACGGCCTGGAGGGACCGGACTGTCAGTACAAACAGATGTTTGGCACGGAGCTGAGGGGCGCGGTGAGTGGAGCTGAGGGGACCATAGTAGCGATCGAGTTCATTTCAATTCCAGGTAGTTTGTAATTCCCCCGTTCTGAAATTGAACCTAACTTTGGGAGAAAATATCTGAGATTCCTAAGCGTGCCACTGAGGGCTAATAGTGAGCTAGTATTAGCCACCAGCTATCAGCACAATCTGTGTGGATTTGATTGAATTAGCTTGGCTTACTGTTAGTGCTGAGCGGAGAGAAGAAAAAAAAAATTAAGAAAAAAAAAAGTTTTGTTTTTAAACAGCTAATTGACCAATGTCGGTTCAATTATTAGAATTCCTTTTCTTTTTTTGTGAGCTCAATGCGCACATTGCACAGTTTCTCTAGAGCTCAATCAGATCTGAGCTGTGCAATGTAGTAGGGAGTTGTACTTTCCAACAGGCCAATTTTCTACATAGTTTAGCGCATAAAACGTGGTAATTAACTACAATGACAATAATCCATTGCGCATCTACTTCTCCAGTCTGTTTCTTTTACGCCTGCTACGGAAGAGACAGAAGAATGCGCGATCATGAGGGGATATAGAGTGCAGCTGTTGCTTCGTGAGGTATCTACCTGAAAATACATGATCTAAGTGATTGATAGTTGATATTCAGCAGTCATCAAAATAGTGATTTTGTCAGACAGCATAGGCAGCAGCTCTATAGAGATGAGATTACTTGGAATGAAATATAAAGTCATCAAATAAAACAAATGTAATATACTCAACTGAAATATTTTAGTAATGTGAGTAAATTATGGTTAATAAGTGATGAGCAATAATGGGCAGTCACTACCATCATGGGACTTTTATTAATTGTTGTGTTCTGTGTTACAGCGTTCAACTCAAATAATCGAAAAACGTGATTTTTATTTTTTTATAATGTAACTGAAACCGAACCTCCTCAAAAAGCACTAATCACTCAGCACTACTTACTGTTCACTAATTGTATCACTCATTAGTTAACTGTAGTCTCAGTTGGGTAAAATGTAAAAATGGGGGGGGGACAATAAAATACAGTATCACAATATTATTTTTGACTAAAGGTATCGATTCTCATAAAAATGTGTAGTTAACATTGGCTAGCGCTAGTCGGCTGTACCTGCACCAAAACTTCGGTATATCAAATTGTATTTCTCGCATTCAACATGTGGAGACATTTACATTACATTTTAGTCATTTAGCAGACGCTCTTATCCAGAGCGACTTACAGGAGCAATTAGGGTTAAGTGCCTTGCTCAAGGGCACATTTACGTCATTTAGCAGACGCTCTTATCCAGAGCGACTACAAATTGGTGCATTCACCCTATAGCCAGTGGGATAACCACTTTACAATTATAATTTTATTTTATTTTTTTTGGGGGGGTAGAAGGATTACTTTATCCTATCCCAGGTGTTCCTTAAAGAGGTGGGGTTTCAAATGTCTCCGGAAGGTGGTGAGTGACTCCGCTGTCCTGGCGTCGTGAGGGAGCTTGTTCCACCATTGGGGTGCCAGAGCAGCGAACAGCTTTGACTGGGCTGAGCGGGAACTATGCTTCCGCAGAGGAAGGGGAGCCAGCAGGCCAGAGGTGGATGAACGCAATGCCCTCGCCTGGGTGTAGGGACTGATCAGAGCCTGAAGGTACGGAGGTGCCGTTCCCCTCACTGCTCCATAGGCAAGCACCATGGTCTTGTAACGGATGCGAGCTTCAACTGGAAGCCAGTGGAGTGTGCGGAGGAAGGGGGTGACGTGAGAGAACTTGGGAAGGTTGAACACCAGACGGGCTGCGGCGTTCTGGATGAGTTGTAGGGGTTTAATGGCACAGGCAGGGAGCCCAGCCAACAGCGAGTTGCAGTAATCCAGACGGGAGATGACAAGTGCCTGGATTAGGACCTGTGCCGCTTCCTGTGTAAGGCAGGGTCGTACTCTCCGAATGTTGTAGAGCATGAACCTGCAGGATCGGGTCACCGCCTTGATGTTGGCGGAGAACGACAGGGTGTTGTCCAGGGTCACGCCAAGGCTCTTCGCACTCTGGGAGGAGGACACAACGGAGTTGTCAACCGTGATGGCGAGATCATGGAACGGGCAGTCCTTCTCCGGGAGGAAGAGCAGCTCCGTCTTGCCAGGGTTCTGCTTGAGGTGGTGATCCGTCATCCATACTGATATGTCGGCCAGACATGCAGAGATGCGATTCGCCACCTGGTTATCAGAAGGGGGAAAGGAGAAGATTAGTTGTGTATCGTCAGCGTAGCAATGATAGGAGAGGCCATGTGAGGATATGACAGAGCCAAGTGACTTGGTGTATAGGGAGAAAAGGAGAGGGCCTAGAACTGAGCCCTGGGGGACACCAGTGGTGAGAGCACGTGGTGCGGAGACAGCTTCTCGCCACGCCACTTGGTAGGAGCGACCGGTCAGGTAGGACGCAATCCAGGAGTGAGCCGCGCCGGAGATGCCCAGCTCGGAGAGGGTGGAGAGGAGGATCTGATGGTTCACTGTATCAAAGGCAGCAGACAGGTCTAGAAGGACAAGAGCAGAGGAGAGAGAGTTAGCTTTAGCAGTGCGGAGAGCCTCCGTGACACAGAGAAGAGCAGTCTCAGTTGAATGACCAGTCCTGAAACCTGACTGGTTTGGATCAAGAAGGTCATTCTGAGAGAGATAGCAAGAGAGTTGGCTAAAGACGGCACGCTCAATAGTTTTGGAAAGAAAAGAAAGAAGGGATACTGGTCTGTAGTTGTTGACATCAGTGGGATCGAGTGTTGGTTTTTTGAGAAGGGGTGCAACTCTCGCTCTCTTGAAGACGGAAGGGACATGGCCAGCGGTCAAGGATGAGTTGATCAGCGAGGTGAGGTAGGGGAGAAGGTCACCGGAGATGGTCTGGAGAAGAGAGGAGGGGGATGGGGTCAAGCGGGCAGGTTGTTGGGCGGCCTGCAGTCACTAGTCGCAAGATTTTATCTGGAGAGAGAGGGGAGAAAGAAGTCAAAGCATAGGGTAGGGCAGTGTGAGCAGGACCAGCAGTGTCATTAGACTTAACAAACGAGGATCGGATGTCGTCAACCTTCTTTTCAAAGTGGTTGACAAAGTCATCCACAGAGAGGGGGGGGGGGGGGATTCAGCAGTGAGGAGAATGTGGCAAAGAGCTTCCTAGGGTTAGAGGCAGATGCTTGGAATTTAGAGTGGTAGAAAGTGGCCTTAGCAGCAGAAACAGATGAAGAAAATGTAGAGAGGAGGGAGTGAAAAGATGCCAGGTCGGCAGGGAGTTTAGTTTTCTTCCATTTCCGCTCAGCTGCCCGGAGCTCTGTTCTGTGAGCTCGCAATGAGTCATCAAGCCACAGAGCTGGAGGGGAGGACCGAGCCGGCCGGGAGGATAGGGGACACAGGGAGTCAAAGGATGCAGAAAGGGAGGAGAGGAGGGTTGAGGAGGCAGTATCAGGAGATTGGAGGGAGAAGGATTGAGCAGAGGGAAGAGATGATAGGATGGAAGAGGAGAGAGTAGTGGGAGAGAGAGAGCGAAGGTTGCGGCGGCGCGTTACCATCTGTGTAGGGGCAGAGTGAGTAGTGTTGGAGGAGAGCGAGAGAGAAAAGGATACAAAGTAGTGGTCGGAGACATGAAGGGGAGTTGCAGTGAGATTAGTGGAAGAGCAACATCTAGTAAAGATGAAGTCAAGCGTATTGCCTGCCTTGTGAGTGGGGGGGATGGTGAGAGGGTGAGGTCAAAAGAGGAGAGGAGTGGAAAGAAGGAGGCAGAGAGAAATGAGTCAAATGTAGACGTGGGGAGGTTGAAATCCCCCAAGACTGTGAAGGGTGAGCCATCCTCAGGAAAGGAACTTGTCAAGCTCATTGATGAACTCTCCAAGGGAACCTGGAGGGCGATAGATGACAAGGATATTAAGCTTAAATGGGCTAGTGACTGTGACAGCGTGGAATTCAAATGAGGAGATAGACAGATGGGTTAGGGGAAAAATTGAGAATGACCACTTGGGAGAGATGAGGATTCCTGTGCCACCACCCCTCTGACCAGATGCTCTCGGGGTATGCGAGAACACATGGTCAGACGAGGAGAGAGCAGTAGGAGTAGCAGAGACCTTACTGTGAAATGCTTACTTACAAGCCCTTAACCAACAATGCAGTTTTAAGAAAAATAAGAGTTTAAAATATTTACTAAATAAATTTAAGAGTAACAATAACGAGGCTATATACAGGGGTTACCGGTACCGAGTCAATCTGTGGGGGTACAGGTTAGTCGAGGTCATTGAGGTAATATGTACAGTTGAAGTCGGAAGTTTACATACACTTAGGTTGGAGTCTTTTTAAAACTTGTTTCTCAACCATCGGTACCCCCTTTATAGCCTCGCTACTGTTATTTTACTGCTGCTCTTTAATTATTTGTTTTTATTTTTTACTCAATTTATTACTTAACACTTTTTTCTTAACTGCATTGTTGGTTAAGGGCTTGTAAATATTTCACTGTAAGGTCTACTCCTGTTGTATTCGGCACATGTGACAAATACAATTTGATTTGAGTCAATAAATAATAATAATAATAATATGCCATTTAGCAGACGCTTTTATCCAAAGCGACTTACAGTCGTGCGTGCATACATTTTTTGTGTATGGGTGGTCCCGGGGATCGAACCCACTACCTTGGCGTTACAAGCGCCGTGCTCTACCATGGGCCAGCATCCCTGTGGAACGCTTTTGACACCTTGTAGAGTCCATGCCTCAACGAATTGACAAAAGTGGGTGCAACACAATATTAGGAAGGTGTTCCTAATGTTTTGTATACTCAGTATAGTGAGCAATATATTTGGAACATCGAATCACAATACATATAGAATCATGATAACTCGTGATACATAGTGGCTTGCGAAAGTGTTCACCCCCCGGCATTTTTCCTATTTTGTTGCCTTACAACCTGGAATCATTTGATTTACACAACACGGATACCACTTTGAAGATGAAAAATCAACAACAAATAAGACAAACTTACCTTGAGCTTGCATAACTATTCACCCCCCCAAAGTCAATACTTTGTAGAGCCACCTTTTGCAGCAATTACAGCTGCAAGTCTCTTGGGGTATGTCTCTATAAGCTTGGTACATCTATCCACTGGGATTTTTGCCCATTCTTCAAGGAAAAACTGCTCCAGCTCCTTCAAGTTACATTTACATTTTAGTCATTTAGCAGACGCTCTTATCCAGAGCGACTTACAGTTAGTGAATACATATTTTTTTAATACTGGCCCCCCGTGGGAATCGAACCCACAACCCTGGCGTTGCAAACGCCATGCTCTATCAACTGAGCTACATCCCTGCCGGCCATTCCCTCCCCTACCCTGGACGACGCTGGGCCAATTGTGCGCCACCCATGAGTCTCCCGGTCGCGGCCGGCGGCGACAGATCCTGGATTCTAACCAGGATCTCTAGTGGCACAGTTAGCACTGCGATGCAGTGCCTTAGACCACTGCGCCACTCAGGAGTACGGGTTCCGCTGATGTACAGCAATCTTTAAGTCATACCACAGATTCTCAAATGATTAAGGTCTTGGCTTTGACTAGGCCATTCCAAGACATCTAAATGTTTCCCCTTAAACCTTTACAGTGAGGGGAAAAAGTATTTGATCCCCTCTCAATCAGAAAGATTTCTGGCTCCCAGGTGTCTTTTTTTTATACAGGTAACGAGCTGAGATTAGGAGCACAGTCTTAAAGGGAGTGCTCCTAATCTCAGCATGTTAACTGTATAAAAGACACCTGTCCACAGAAGCAATCAATCAATCAGATTCCAAACTCTCCACCATGGCCAAGACCAAACAGCTCTCCAAGGATGTCAGGGACAAGATTGTAGACCTACACAAGGCTGGAATTGGCTACAAGACCATCGCCAAGCAGCTTGGTGAGAAGGTGACAACAGTTGGTGCGATTAGAAATGGAAGAAACACAAAAGACCTGTCAATCTCCCTCGGCCTGGGGCTCCATGCAAGATCTCACCTCGTGGAGCTGCAATGATCATGAGAATGGTGAGGAATCAGCCCAGAACTACACGGGAGGATCTTGTCAATGATCTCAAGGCAGCTGGGACCATAGTCACCAAGAAAACAATTGGTAACACACTATGCCGTGAAGGACTGAAATCCTGCAGCGCCCGCAAGGTCCCCCAGCTCAAGAAAGCACATATACAGGCCCGTCTGAAGTTTGCCAATGAACATCTGAATGATTCAGAGGAGAACTGGGTGAAGGTGTTGTGGTCAGATGAGACCAAAATCGAGCTCTTTTGGCATCAACTCAACTCGCTGTGTTTGGAGGAGGAGGAATGCTGCCTATGACCCCAAGAACACCATCCCCACCGTCAAACATGGAGGTGGAAACATTATGCTTTGGGGGTGTTTTTCTGCTAAGGGGACAGGACAACTTCACCGCATCAAAAGGACGATGGACGGGGCCATGTACCGTCAAATCTTGGGTGAGAACCTCCTTCCCTCAACCAGGGCATTGAAAATGGGTCGTGGATGGGTATTCCAGCATGACAATGACCCAAAACACACGGCCAAGGCAACAAAGGAGTGGCTCAAGAAGAAGCACATTAAGGTCCTGGAGTGGCCTAGCCAGTCTCCAGACCTTAATCCCATAGAAAATCTGTGGAGGGAGTTGAAGTTTCGAGTTGCCAAACGTCAGCCTCAACCTTAATGACTTGGAGAAGATCTGCAAAGAGGAGTGGGACAAAATCCCTCCTGAGATGTGTGCAAACCTGGTGGCCAACTACAAGAAATGTCTGACCTCTGATTGCCAACAAGGGTTTTGCCACTA
The DNA here is from genome assembly GCF_020615455.1 of Coregonus clupeaformis. Classification (NCBI taxonomy): domain Eukaryota; kingdom Metazoa; phylum Chordata; class Actinopteri; order Salmoniformes; family Salmonidae; genus Coregonus; species Coregonus clupeaformis. Next base: position 59,334,634 of record NC_059206.1, read on the forward strand.
AGTTATGTTTTGCAAAGGGGTCAAATACTTATTTCCCTCATTTAAAATGCAAATCAATTTATAACATTTTTGACATGCGTTTTCCTGGATTTTGTTGTTCTGTCTCTCACTGTTCAAATAAACCTACCATTAAAATTATAGACTGATCATTTCTTTGTCAGTGGGCAAATGTACAAAATCAGCAGGGGATCAAATACTTTTTTCCCTCACTGTAGCAGTATGCTTAGGGTCACTGTCCTGCTGGAAGGTGAACCTCCATCCCAGTCTCAAATCTCTTGAAGACTGAAACCGGTTTCCCTCAATTTTCCTGTATTAAGCACCATCCATCATTCCTTCAATTCTGACCCGTTTCCCAGTCCCTGCCGATGGAAAAACATCCCCACAGCATGATGCTGCCACCACCATACTTCACTGTGGGGATGGTGTTCTCAGGGTGATGAGAGGTGTTGGGTTTGCGCCAGACATAGCGTTTTCCTTGATGGCCAAAAAGCTCAATTTTAGTCTCATCTGACCAGAGTACCTTCTTCCATATGTTTGGGGAGTCTCCCACATGCATTTTGGCGAACACCAAACGGTTTATTATTTGTTCTTTAAGCAATGTCATTTTTCTGGCCACTCTTCCGTAAAGCCCAGCTCTGTGGAGTGTACAGCTTAAAGTGGTCCTGTGGACAGATACTCCAATCTCTGCTGTGGAGCTTTGCAGCTCCTTCAGGGTTATCTTTGGTGTCTTTGTTGTCTCTCTGATTAATGCCCTCCTTGCCTGGTCTGTGAGTTTTGGTGGGCGGCCCTCTCTTGCCAGGTTTGTTGTGGTGCCATATTCTTCCCATTTTTTTTAAATAATGGATTTAATGGTGCTCCGTGGGATGTTCACTTTTTTTTTTTTTTTTATAACCCAACCCTGATCTGTACTTCTCCACAACTTTGTCCCTGACCTGTTTGGAGAGCTCCTTGGTCTTCATTGTGCCGCTTGCTTGGTGGTGCCCCTTGCTTAGTGGTGTTGCAGACTCTGGGGCCTTTCAGAACGTATGTATGTATACTGAGATCATGTGACACTTAGATTGCACACAGGTGGACTTTATTTAACTAATTATGTGACTTCTGAAGGTAATTGGTTGCACCAGATCTTATTTAGGGGCTTCATCCCAAAGGAGGTGAATACATATGCAGGCACCACTTTTCTATTATTTATTTTGTATAATTCTTTTTTGAAACAAGTTATTTTTTTCACTTCACCAATTTGGTCTATTTTGTGTATGTCCATTACATGAAATCCAAATAAAAACCCATTTAGATTACAGGTTGTAATGCAACAAAATAGGAAAAATGCCAAGGGGGGTGAATACTTTTGCAAGGCACTGTATAGAATCAGGTCCCCTGTAGCTCAGTTGGTAGAGCATGGCGCTTGCAACGCCAGGGTTGTGTTTCCCACGGGGGGCCAGTATGAAAATGTATGCACTCACTAAGTCGCTCTGGATAAGAGCGTTTGCTAAATGACTAAAATGTAATATCGTATCGGCACCTAAGTATCGTGATAATATCGTATCGTGAGGTCCCCGGCAATTCCCAGTGTTAGTAAAATGAGCTAGCTACATTCTGCAAGATTAGATCTCTCTGAACTGTCTTCTGTGTTGCTTGCTGACTGTCTTGGGAAGACTACATTCTTCTTGCTTCTCACAACAGACCCAACTGCCCAGGCCTGCCCTTCGTCTTAGATGGACCAATCAGCAACTACTCCTTTTGTCTTTTTTTTTTTTAATGCTGCATATAAACGTGGTCAGTTGTCATCCTCCTTTGGTGTAGGTCTTAAAGCTTATTCGGATCATCGCCCAGGCAAGGCAGACCGCTGAGAGGATATCAGATCAGTCAGCTGAGGTGGCGGCCAGCAACTCCTTCATGTCCTGGTTTGGAATGGGCTCCCCCGACCTCAACTATACCTTCAATGGAGGAGAGGTGGATGACACCGGGGAGTGTGTCAAGAAGACCCACGAGTTTCTGGAGAGGTCACTGGACTACCTCTGTCAGATATTTCGGGTAGGTTTACACATCACTTTTCCTGAACATTTAGCATGAGCTAATGCTAAAAGTTGAGCACTGCTGCAATTGATATTTACTCAAACTTAATTCCTCAACTCATCTAATCAGTTTTGGTGAAAATGTCATGCTATGCTTTGTCGTCTACAGCTGAATGCAGGACAGCTGTCTCAGCTGATGGCTACCCTGGGCTCTGGTCAGGACGATGGGAACTCCAAGCAGCTACCAGACTCTGTTCAAGGGGAGAATGGACTCATCCTCACAGACCTGGGCCGGATGCAGGTCAGACTACTTATTCAACTCTAGTAACCTAACCCCAACAACACCTATATCATAAGGGATGGATCTATCGCTACATATCTCACAAACACTGTTAAATATGTTATGTTTTTGCAGGTCATCAATGGACTGCGTAGATTTGAGATAGAGTACCAAGGGGACCCGGAGCTTCAGCCCATCAGGAGCTATGAGAACGCCATCCTGGTCAGACTGTTCTTCAAGATCTCATCTCTGGTAAATGAGAGGGTATGTGACATGGCAATTCTTTGTGATTTGCAAAACTGATACCCTAAACCTGTCAATCATCTCTTTGCCTGTGAGACCTCAGCAGTGCTGTTAACTATCATTATGAAATATGTACATCAGTTGTATACACCCAAAAGATGGTGAACTGAGAGAATATGGGTTTTCATAGAAGTCAGAGTTCTGTCTGTATTGGCCTGTCATAATGGTTGCCCCTCTCCCATCCACAGTTCGGAGGTCACATGGATGCTCTGTGCTCGCGGCCGGACTCCCTGGGCCAATTGGGACGTTACTACCTGGCCAGCTCCGAGGCCATGGCGGATGGCAGGAGCCCGGAGACGCGACGAACAGCGGCGAGGAACCGACGGCCGCGGCTAAGCCTGCGCACGCTGGCGAGCTACAGAACTCTGCTGATGCTTCTACTGCTCTACCTGTTTGGGGCACTGTTCTCATTCGGCCCAATGTCCAGCACACTGCTCATCCTTACAGGAGGCTTTCTCTACGGACTCTTCATTGCCTTGTTTGGAGATAAACTCAAGTCCCAGTAGCAGGGGAATTAAATGGCTTTTTTTTGCCACTTGCCTTCATGCTTGGCCACCTATTGTGATAAATGTTCCTTTTTTAATCTTGTAAATAAATGCAAGTGCCTTGCTGTTCGGATGACGTTATGCTAAATATATTTTTATCAGTTTTACTGATTGACAGATGTAAAGGATTGTTTGATAAATTCTAACAAGATATTGACTGTTTTTCATTTAACAATGAAAGGATGGTGGTGATTATCCTTTAAACTACAAGATTTACAGTGTAATACCCAAATGTATTTATTCATGCGATGGCCATAAACAATTAATTACTGGTAATGTTGCATAGTTTTAGAAAGGTCTGGAACTTACCTTTCTGGTAAAAAAAAATTTTTTGTCATAAATTGCTGAGGTGTACTCACTTTTGAGGACACAAGCTCAAGGACAAATAATTTTAAATTGTTTTTCCTGTTGGGCAAATGGGGCTTGAAATAACTAAAATGCTTTATACGCTGAACAAAAATATAAACGCAACATGTGAAGTGTTGGTGTCATGATCTGAAATAAAAGATCCCAGAAATGTTCCATATGCACAAAATACTTATTTCTCTCTCATGTTGTGTCCAAATTTGTTTATATCCCTGTTAGTGTGCATTTCTCCTTTGGCAAGATAATCCATCCACGTGACGTGTAGCATATCAAGAAGCTGATTAAACAGCATGATCATTACACAGGTGCACCTTGTGCTGGGGACAAAAGGCCACTAAAATGTTCAGTTTTGTCACAACGCAATGTCACAGATGTCTCAAGTTTTGAGGGAGAGTGCAATTGGCATGCTGACTACAGGAATGTCCACCAGAACTGTTGCCAGATAATTTACTGTTAATTTCTCTACCATAAGCTGCCTCAAACATCATTTTAGAGAATTTGGCAGTACGTCCAACCGGCCTCACAACCGCAGACCATGTGTATGGCGTCGTATGGGCGAGCGGTTTGCTGATGTCAACGTTGTGAACCGAGTGCCCCATGGTGGCGATGGGGTTATGGTATGGGCAGACATAAGCTACGGACAACGAACACAATTGCATTTTATCGATGGCAATTTGAATGTACAGAGATAATGTGACGAGATCATGAGGCCCATTGTCGTGCCATTTATCCGCCGACATCACCTCATGTTTCAGCATGATAATGCACAGCCCCATGTCGCAAGGATCTGTACACAATTCCTGGAAGCTGAAAATATCCCAGTTCTTCCATGGCCTGCATACTCACCAGACATGTCACCCATTGAGCAAGTTTGGGATGCTCTGGATCTAAGTGTACGACAGCGTGTTCTAGTTCCTGCCAATATCCAGAAACGTCGCACAGCCATTGAAGAGGAGTGGGATAACATTCCACAGGCCACAGCCTGATCAACTCTTTGCGAAGGAGATGTGGCGTGCTGCATGAGGCAAATGGTGGTCACACCAGATACTGACAGTTTTTTTTATCCACGACCCTACCTTTTTTTAATGTATCTATGACCAACAGATGCATATCTGTATTCCCAGTCATGTGAAATCCAAAGATTAGGGCCTAATGAATTTATTTCAATGTACTGATTTTCTTATATGAATTGTAACTCAGTCAAATATTTTAAATTGTTGCATGTTGCATTTATATTTTTGTTCAATGTAGTAGAAAACGTGAAGGAGGCCTGTGAAAAACTTTCACTGGGCCAGTTTGTCTCTGTCTGATATTATTGTTCAGTGTAGTAGAAAACGTGAAGGAGGCCTGTGAAAAATGTTCACTGGGCCAGCTCGTCTTTGTCTGATATTATTGTGTTGCCTACACAGCATCTGGGTGCTCATTCTATACTAAAAAAACAACCCTACATCCACACTATAGCTAAATAACATAGCAATATTTTATTATGATTTTCCAGCAAGATTGATCTGTTAGAATATCTCATTTTAATTGAGGAAGATGGACAAGCAAGATAGAGTGAGAGGTGGAAATGCATTGTACCAGAGGCAGGTCGGCTACAGGTAGGTATGCAGGCAGAGGATGATGATGTAGGCCTACAGCAAGAAGTTAAAAAAGTTAGCCCAACTAGGTAATCATTAATTATTTGCATTATCTCAGTTATCATTCTGTCACTGCATGACTATGCACATTTGTTATAGCCTACAATTGGTATTGTCTTTGAAGACAAAAACAAGACATATTTTTGGGAAATGCTCTAAATAGCAAGTTGTTCAGTTGTAAGTATAGGCCGGAAGTAGAGGCCTGGGCATTGTTGTTCACTAATTTACTCCGGAAAGGATGGCGGGGTTGAAAAGTAATAAAGGGGAGTATATATATATATAAAAAAACATGGGGGATTGGAAGTGATGCAGACAATTACATTGATAGAAGATACAATCTATCTGCAATATTAAGCTGATCCACCCCCCCTCGTTATATTTTGAATGCTTAGCAGGACAAGAAAATTGTTTATTTTCGCACTTATCAAGAGAACATCCCCGGTCTACTGCCTGTGATGTGGCGCTCACTAAACACAAATGCTTTGTTTGTAAATTGTGTCTGAGTGTCTGGTGTGCCCCTGGCTATCCGCAAAAAATATATATATATAATATAAGGAATTTGATAAGATGTATACTTTTACTTTTGATACTTAAGTATATTTAAAACCAAATACTTTAAAACTTTTACTCAAATAGTATTTTACTGGGTGACTGTCACTTTTACTTGAGTCACTTTCTATTAGGGTATCTTTACTTACACCAAAGTATGACAATTGGGTACTGTTTCCACCACCGTGTAAATGCAACAAGTCCTGATACTGTATCATGTAATAGCACTCACAGTTTTCCGAGAAACGTGGCCGGAAGTCTCGCGATGTTGATCCTCTGGGTTTAGAAACTCTGCTACACACAGGTCCATTCGGCATTCACAGAGTGCTTTGTACACCATGTCAGTTGGAACCGGGCCAGAACCGCTCAAAGTCCCCCATATGGGGCACTTAACATCTAAGAAATAAAGTCCTGAAAATTGAATTGAAGATGACATTATTTGCCTTAATCTTTTCTGTATGCTTGTCTATATGTGATCTTGCAAAGACGAGACAGACATTTACAGTGATACATTCGAATGGTAGAATGTTCAGATATGTTTTTATTTCCAGCCACCAGAACCAGACAGTCTGGTTGTCATGGCAACGTTGTATGCGAGTAGTGCATGTCCACCAAGACCAAGCACAAGGACAGTGAAAAGGGAAATAAATTGTTGTCAGTAGTGGCTGTGGGTAATCGCTGTATTTACCTTTCCTAGCTATCTCGTTAAATTGTTTCGAAACTTTGCATATTGTGGAGGTGAACAATCCATGCACCCGGGAACGTTTACGGTAAGGGGTTCTGGCTGCACGATTATTCATGCGGATAGGATGACCTGTTGTTGCTTGCTAGTCTAGCTAGCTACTGTAGCTAAGTTAGTTAGCCAGTTAAAACACTGTCGTGTTGCTAGCTAACCATATAGCTTAGATATGTCAGGCAACAGTCTTCCGCCTCTGCGAAATCTACCCCACTGGTCCCGCGTTGGATGTCTTGACAAGGCTTGCTTTCCACAACCACGGCCTTGCCCGGTCAACCACCTTGAACCGCTGTCCGATTCACCCCGTGGGGACAGAGGGGGAGAGGTCTCATCTCACCGCGATATGGATACTCGCGTTGCATCGCTTCAGAGGAATATTCAGTTCCTGCAACTACAGCACAAGGACACTCTTCAGAAGCTACACGGTGAAATAGAAGACCTCAGACGGGAAAATAAAGGTGAGTCAAACCTGTCCTCGTGTCTTTGCTGATGTTTTTGATTTCCAAAAGCGTCATCATAGGCAGCAGATTTGATTCTTGTCATCTTTGTACAGTAACGTTACAGATCCAGTTACTGAGTTAGAATAGCATATACAATGTATAGCCTTTCCCCCTTAACTATACCAATGCCACCATTTAAGCTACTGCCTTTCTTTCCCTACAGACTAACAGGCCTACACATTGGGTAGCCACTAGCCAGCAATAATTTGTATATGATCAAGTTTTCTTTAGTGGAAATCTGTATCTGTAATACATGTCTAATGTTTGCACGCTTTTTAGCATGATAATCACACAGAGATCTGAGGATGAGGCAATGCTGACAGAGGTGATACACTATATCCTAGCACTAGTGTTTGAATGAGGAAAATGAAAGGATGGTTAGTATCACCGTGGGAGGCGGTGGAGTGCAGTATCACTTTACAGAACAGACAAGCTTCTCTATATCGCCTCTGCATCCTACCCCCCACAGAGATTTTTCAATCCATTTAAAAATAATCACATGGGTCCTCTGTCTTCACTCTGTCAGAGCAGCGAGACACATAGTGCCAAGGTTGCTCAAAGGACTTGTTACAAGAGCTTATAAACAGCATGGCAGTTGAGGTATGCTGTTGCTGCCACCTGTCATATGTCTTCTACATGACCTCCCTTTGACTTTGATGTTACAGAGCTGCAGTATAAGCTGATCATGGAGCCTTCAAAGTCTTGCAGAAAAGGTAGGCTTCAATCATCTTTGACAACCTCTATGCTGAAAGGCTAGCTAAGTAGGCAAGGTCTATAATCCTCTTGGGACCAAGAAAGCATTGGATCTTGGACTTTCAGATCAGTGGTTGTGTTGTGGTTAGATATTACTTTTCGCAACATCACTTTAAGTTTCCTGTGTGGCGCATATGCCTACCTATTGGGGAAGGTATTTCTTTAGGATCAAGCCGCAGGAGCACAAGGCCACCAACACAGGGGAGTGAGGCCCAGATACAGAGAGGGATCTACCTGGAGCAACCTTTACAAGACACACGCCCATCTCAAGACCCAGGGCTCAGGTAAGCATCCATACCTCTACCCCCTAGTCCATCTCCTCCAATTGTCTTATCTAAAAACACTTGTTTGACCCCCACGGAAGCAGTATAGCAGGGGACGGTTGTGTGGCTCACACCTACACTGAGACCGCTGGAGTGGCAAGGCAAGAACACGAGTCAGAGCTGAGGGGAGGCCTCATCACCTCTCTGCAGCCCCTCCGGATCCACAGCAGCCCATCCCATCCCCCCCGACCCCCCACCCTGCAGGAATGTGAGGTCATCATACGGCAGCTCTACAACGCCAACAGCCTGCAGTCTCAGGAGGTCAGATATCCTCAGACACATTGGTGCTATTGCACAGTCCCTTAGCATTGGCCAGCATAGCTACGGTTTAGAACAATTTTCGTGCAGCAGACAAATTAGATTCTCGCATTGTAAAACCATAAACTACATAAACATTTCTTACATTTACAAGGGCATGCATGATTTCAGTCATTTGCCCAATAGCTAGTTGTTTTCTGACCATGTTCTCCATAACTCAATGTAAAGTTTACATGGAGGACTGACTGTGTCAGTGTTTTTTCAGTGAGGTATCGCTGTCCCTGATGGTTTGTTTCATATAGATTATACGTGTGAAGGCTGTCCTCCGAGACATTGTGTTCAACAAGAAAATCACTCCTGAGAACTACATCATGACAAAGGCCTACCTTGCTGATGGCACCAGGTAAACAGCAGTTTAGTAGGCATTTTTTTTTACCTGATTCAGTCATTTAAAAATATATATATAAATAAAAAATACAGGTAAATTGAACAATACATTTGACTTCCCTCTCAGCAAGGCAGATGTAGAGAGGTTTCCTCAACTAGCACTTCAACCACTTCCCAAGAGAATGTAAGTGAATCTTTCCTAATCTCTTATTTCATAAACATTAACATTGGTAGTGGAACAGCTATCCTCTATGTCCCTGTACCCTTTCCAGGTCTGGGAACCAGGCAGGGGTGACAGAGAGGGTGATCCTCCCAGCCCTCAAACAGCACCTGAGCTCCAGCATCGCAGAGAGGCAGAAGAGGACCCAGACTGTACAGAGGAGCAGGCTGAGGAGAACAGTGCATTGAGAAGGACAAACAGTACAGCAGCCCCAGCCAGCACTGCCGAACCAAAGCCTCTTTAACTAAGATCAGGACCGGCTCCTATTATGGCCATTGAAGGACTTCAATTACCACTGACTGAATGTTAACTTATATAAAGTTTATATTTCAATGTACATACATTTATAATTTTCCCTATTAAACTTATTTTGGTGTGTCGTTGTTGGTAGGTTGGTCAAGTTAGTTGAATTTCATCTTACGGGAAAGGATGATGGTGATGGATCTGGTTAATGAAAACAGGTGAACAGAAAATTATTTATTCTTGATAACAAAAAAACAAATTCCCTTACCAGTACATAAACACACTTCAAAGCTTTACACAGCAAAGTGGTCAGTTATTGGTTATACATTTTCTCACCTCAGAATTCTTTACAGAACACACCCCAAATGGGGTGTTGAAACCTCAGCAGCACACCCTAGTGGTGGTAGGGGAGAGCTGGCATTCCAAGGAGAGGTAGCCCACTCCTTTCAGTTTGCACAGTCTTTGTGATAAGTTATATTGTCTCCAGCAGAGGTTTGATGGAGAGGTGAGGTGAGCCTCTTGTCTACGCTGCAGAAAGACAGGCTTGTCTGACACTCTGGGCCCAGGTATTGAGCAGTGCAGTCACTGAGTGCTTGTCTGGGAGCTGTAGGAGTTTGGAGGTCATGTTTCTGTGAACGTTCTTTAGGAAGGGGTTGGCACCTGGAGAGGAAGACAAAGTGATTCATTAATCAATTAGAAAATGCATGAAACCTGAAAAACTGGCTACTGTCATGGCAGTATGGTAAAAAATATATATATGATTGTTATTTTGCTGAACATTTAATTTGTAACACATTTTAAACTGTAGGTAATATTGGACAACATTCCATTACAACCAAAGTTAAAGTAGAGTCAATTTGACTAAAACAGGCTCCATAGTTGAGTATGGGTACAGAGAGAGCCAGTGTGTCTTACCATACACTTGCCCATCGTCTGCCCACTGAGGGCTTTGGTCTGGGTAGTCTGCAGGGATGCTGAGCTGGAGAGGTGGCACACTTGGCAGGTTCTTGTCGTCTGGCGGAGAGAAGCAGAGAATAGCATCAGACATCAATTTATTTTATCTTTGAGGGAGGATAATGTGATTTCCCCCAGCCTTCATCTCTCAATGCCCTAAACCAGGGGTCGGCAACAGTAGGCCCATGGGCCAAAATCTGCCCGTGAGTGATGTTTTTGCCCCCCTAAAGATTTTAGTAAGGATTTTCATTTTTGGTCAATGTATGATCAGAAATTCAGCTAGAAATGAGTTTAATTTAGAAAATCTGTTCCCACAAATGAAAAGGGAGACGTGATCGTGTCTCAATGTAACCGCGGCTGAATCTAGTTGCCTACCCCTGCCCTATACTCACCTAGTTTACAGATTAGATGCACAGTGCCGTTGTTACTGCAGAATGAGGGGTCCAGGTTGACCAGGAACTTGGCGTTGAGGCGGGCCACCTCCCCCTGCAGGATGTTGGGGATGGTCTGGCGGTCATCCTCCTCGTGTTTCCTCTTCCGGGCCACGATGGTGGGGCCCCTGTGGAGTGGAGAGGGGGAGATAATAGAGATGGGTGTCAGATGACGGCCTGATTCCACTTCTACTGTAGTCTTTCACACACTTTCTAAATGCACTGTAGGAAATGAGGATGGTCTTGTATCAATGACAGAAGTGGGCAGATCTAAAGCAGGGTCGCTCCAAAATGCCAGCCGAAAATGAGTTGTCGGGGGGGGGACATGGTTTCTGGACATGAAGGAGTGATTAGGGTAAACTCACGTGATGGGCGGCCCGTGGATGGCTGTCATGGCTGGGGCGAAGGTACGGTACAGGGAATGGTTGAAGACAGGCGAGCGGATGTTTGCCATGACGGCATCCAAGAGGGGCTGGCACAGGTACTGCTGCTTGGTGCAGGGCACAGGTGGAGGGGGTGGCGTCGGCTACAACAGGTTTAGGAAAAAGTCTTATTAATAAGCTAAATAGGGAAACATTTTGTTAAATAGTTGCTGGGGTTTTAGGTTCTTTACAACTAATAATTCACTTTCTTTTCCCCAATTTTGTCATATCCAATGACGATCTTGTCTCATCGCTGCAACTCCCCAACAGGAGAGGCGAATGTCGAGTCATGCGTCCTCCGAAACGCGACCTGCCAAACCGCGCTCCTTAACACCCGCCCGCTTAACCCGGAAGCCAGCCGCACCAATGTGTCAGAGGAAACACCATTCAACTGCTGCCGACGTCAGCCTGCAGGCGCCCGGCCCGCCACAAGGGGCAGCGATGAAAAAATAATAATAATATAATAATATGCCATTTAGCAGACGCTTTTATCCAAAGCGACTTACAGTCATGCGTGCATAATTTTTTTTTTTTTTTTTTTTGAGACAATATCGTAATTGGATCGCAATTGGATATCACGAAATTGGGGAGAAAAGAGGGGTAAAAAAGCGATAAAAATAAAATGAAAAACGCAGTTTCAAGCTTACCACAGCCATATCATTCTTCAGTTTCTCCAGTGCTATCTCACACTTCTGTAAGGTCCTGAGAGGACACCTGCAAGTCAGGGAGAGGAGATACATTCAATAACCATTGTTAAGACCATCCTGGATGGGCACTGACACATACATAAGCAACACACTTGTGTTATTTTACCTTGTGCTCGGGTCAGTGAGAATGTTCAGCAGGCTCTTCATCTTACTCAGGTCCTTTTTCCTATCTGTTGGGACACAAACTCCCTTTAGTGAGTGGGAATAGCCAAGAGTGGACATAGTAAGTCTTAGTAAGTAAGAAAGAGCATGGCATTAGTGCATACCTTCGTTTTTGTCTATCTTGTTGATCATCCTGCTCAGTGGCTCAATGTATTTGGAAAGCTGTTTGAGTTTCTCCATGTACTGTTGGTCCTCCAGTTGAGAGGCCCCGACTGGACTTATCACTGAACTGGGGTTCCCTACACATCACCAGACAACCACATGGGACAACAATCAGAATACTCATGTCCATTCAATATGTGTACACATATACAGCGGCACTGAGAATGGGCTTGATTGGGCTTCCAATATTTGGCATAACAGGCAAATGGGAAACTAAAGATGTTCCATAGAAATCAACATCTTACATAAAGCCAATTAAGAATGTAAACTTTAGTAAAGAAAACAATCATAGGTGAAGTATGAGGCTTAGGAGCTTAGACCCCCACCTCTGTTCCAGTGAGGAGCTGGGACAGTACCTGGGGTGTTGAGCGGTCCTGGGGAAGGGACACCATAGTTCTGGGGGGTGCGTGCGGTGGCTGGGCTATGTGAGGGCTGGGGGGATGGGCTAGGCTGGAAGCCTCCCGGCGACGGTGTTGGACCAGAACTGCTGTGAAGAAACACAATACAGGGTCACAGTTGACACCAGAGAATTTCATTCCATTTCAAGACTAGACCTGAAATAAAACTTTAGAATGCCATATTCAAGTCAATAAGAGAGTGAGCATGCCAACTTTGCTCACCTGACTGAGTTTGGCTGGGAGGATGGGGGCTGTGGCGATGGCTGTGGCTGGGGAGGGGGGGGCATGGACTGGGGTGTCAGCACCTGTACCGGCGAGGGCGATGACATCATCTGGTGCTGCTGAACCTATGGAGGAGGTGAAAAGAAAAGAGGGAGCTCACACAAGAGGAACCAATCACTGGACACCCCAGCAACTCTTCAACTGGTTGGAGGCTGCGTCACATTACCATCCAACCTTAATAGCAGGGGGGAAAACCTGCTTCATGACATCACAAGCCATTAGCCGACCAGGGCCTGAGTGCCTACTGAGGAAGATGGAAAGAAAATATATTTGAGTGTCTTATTGGTACTTACCAAACACAACGATGAATACTGGCCAGATGCCCAAATACTTAGCAAAATAATACACTACATTTCCAACAAAATCTATAGGCCTACTAGAGCTGGGCGATATGGACAAAAATCCATATTGCGATAAATTGACCAGTTGTTAGCGATAGTGATAAATCAGCGATAAATTACGATAAATTATTTTGTGGGGAGGTGCTAGAGTTGGGCGATACGTACAAAAAGTAATTGTGATAAATGTAACTATTTTGCTGGATAACAATAAATACAACTATAAAAAAATATCTACTGGACAATTACTTTACATTAGTGGCAGGGCTCTAGACACATTTTTTCCAGACACAAGTAAGACAACTGAGATGGTAGCTTATGATTAAAAAAGTAAGCTATTTCATCTAACATATCCAGGGAATGTATGATTGTTATTTTGATGTGCACCCTGTCAAAATAGGATCCAGAATTAGCCTATTAGATAAAAACATTTGCCTCTTTGTGCATATCGGACTATAGGCTAAATATGATATTGTTGCTATATAGCCATGTAGACTAATTAATTAATATATCAGTAAATGTAGGCTAATGTCCTAAACATTTTTTTACAGCGCTAGGCCTAGGCTACTTGATGTAGGCCTATTCACTGCAAATGGCGCACTCCGCTCTGCGTCGAAACCATACTAGGCTTACAGCCTACTCCGGTTATAAAGTGGTGACATGAACTCAATATTAAGGGGTGAGAAATAAATGATATACTCACAGAAAGCTGTGACACTCCTCTCTGTAACTGGAACAGTAGTTGCTTTGAAAACTTTATTTTTCCCGCAATTGCATTTTGAGAAACGGTCAAATACTTGTGCTTCTCAGAACGCATCTCTCCCTCCTCCGTGCGCACAGTGGGGAGATGGAGTGGCTCGCTCGCACAGCAGCCGACAGGAAAACAGGGACAGGCAGATACTTTCACAGCAGGAATCCACATAATGCATATGTTATTACTGTGGGAAAAAATTGTTTCAGAACAATCTACAGGAATGTTGTGTAGCAAAATCACAACAAATTACAGACGTACGCAAAATGCTTCGGTAAGAGGAAGGCAATGTCGGTGTCGGTAATTTTCGGTTTATCGTCCCAGCTCTAAGGCCTACCCTTCATGGATTCCAAATCGGAACCTGCTTGTAGAAGCTACAACTCTCTTTCCATTAATCAACTATATACTGAGCATGAGAACAGACGTTCACTATCAGATCTAATTCCACTGGTCTGTGTAAGGAGCAGAAGAGGAGGTTTGGGAGGAGATTTGAGGGCTGCACTGAGGGGTAAGGGTTGGCATAAGGAAGCACACCAGAGGGACATGGTTTTAGGAGAGGTGGTGGTCAGAGTATAAAGACTGCCTGGTCACTCTACCCTGGCGTAAATACCTGTGGCAATTGCTGTCCTCCCACGGCAGCAGAGTTTGGAGGTATGGTGGGGTTCGGGGCAGCGCGGGGTAACCTGGGTGGAATTTGCATCCCAGGGCGGGGCATCATCATCTTGGAGGACAACAGAGGGGACAACAGACATGTCACAAGCAAAACAAGAAATGCAGTGCATCAGCGGAGATGAGGCGCATGCATGCACAACAGCACATATGCAAGCATGCTCCCAGGAACAAGACTTGTAAGGTACATTACACAAGCAGACATGTACAAACATATGCACGCACACTCACTGACAAAAATCACACAGTAACAGTCTTTAACCCTGGTGTGAGAAACACAGCCAGGCAGTGTTGCCATGACAACAGTGATGAGGCCTGCCGCAGCCAGTGGGAACATGCTCCCTCTCCTCTTTATTCACAAGGCCAAACCATGCATTGTGTATGACACAATTATTTCAATAGATTAGCTAAGTACAGAACGTAAACATCTGTCAACTGACTAGAAATAACAGATCATAATTTTTGGTTATCTAGCTTTAAGTATTTTGAATGGCCGCCAATAGTGGAACCCCATTGTTCCCCCAAGTAAGAGGCTTGGCAGTGATTTCCCAACCCTGTCTATTGGTCAGTTGGATGAGAGGGTGGGGGTCCTTCAATGATTGATGATGCCATGTCTTTGCATCTAAGAGTAATGCTAGTAGATGTAGCAGCTGAGTTAAAGGATATATTTGGTTTGCAGGACAGAGTAGGCATGCAGTTGCAGCATTCATTGCATGA
Source organism: Coregonus clupeaformis (assembly GCF_020615455.1). Classification (NCBI taxonomy): domain Eukaryota; kingdom Metazoa; phylum Chordata; class Actinopteri; order Salmoniformes; family Salmonidae; genus Coregonus; species Coregonus clupeaformis. The sequence continues at coordinate 59,349,742 of NC_059206.1, forward strand.
ACACCACACATGCATGGAAGGGGAACAAGACATTCTAAAGTAGGTCTGAGGTATGATAAAGAGACATCCTCTGGGAGAGAAACGTTCATTTCTCTCAGCAGCCCACCCGTGGGTTTCATTCTGAGAAATCTTCAATAGGGAGGAGAATTAGCATTGGGCTGAAGAGGTCTGGATAAATTCTAGTTTGGTATAGCTACTGTTTACAGGCCTCCTGGGCCGAATACAGTGTTCCTCACTGAGTTCCCTGAATTCCTATCGGACCTTGTAGTCATGGCAGATAATATTCTAATTTTTGGTGACTTTAATATTCACATGGAAAAGTCCACAGACACACTCCAAAAGGATTTCGGCACCATCATCGACTCAGTGGGTTTTGTCCAACATGTCTCCGGACCTACTCATTGCCACAGTCATACCCTGGATCTAGTTTTGTCCTGTGGAATAAATATTGTGGATCTAAATGTTTTTCCTCATAATCCTGGACTATCGGACCACCATTCTATTACATTTGCAATCGCAACAAATAATCTGCTCAGACCCCAACCAAGGATCATCAAAAGCCGTGCTATAAATTCTCGGACAACCCAAAGATTTCTAGATGTCCTTCCAGACTCCCTAAACCTACGCAAGGACCTCAGAGTACAAATATCGGTTAACCACCTTACTGAGGATTTTAATTTAACCTTGCGTAATACTCTAGATGCAGTCGCACCCCTAAAAACGAAAAACATTTGTAACAAGAAATTTGCTCCCTGGTATAGAGAAAATACCAGAGCCCTGAAGCAAGCTTCCAGAAAATTCCGACTAGCTTGGAAAGACAGTACCGTGCAATATCGAAGAGCCCTCACGGCTGCTCGTTCATCCTATTTTTCCAACCTAATTGATGAGAATAAGAACAACCAAAAATGTATTTTAGATACTGTCGCAAAGCTAACTAAAAAGCAGCATTCAACAAGAGAGGATAGCCTTCACTTCAGCAGTGATGAATTCATGAATTTCTTCGATGAAAAGATCATGATCATTAGAAAGCAAATTACGGAATCTGCGTATTTCTCCAAAACTCAGTTGTCCTGAGTCTGCACAGAACTGCCAGGACCTAGGATCAATGGAAACACTCAAGTGTTTTAATCCTATATCTCGACACATTCATGAAAATAGTAATGGCCTCTAAGCTGCATACTGGACCCTATTCCAACTAAACTACTGAAATAGCTACTTCCTTTGCTTGGCCCTCCTATGTTGAACATAATAAATGGCTCCCTATCCCCCGGATGTGTACCAAACTCACTAAAAGTGGCAGTAATAAAGCCTCTCTTGAAAAAGCCAAACCTTGACCTGGAAAATGTATTATTTATTTTTTTACTATCGGCCTATATCGAATCTCCCATTCCTTTGAAAATTTTAAGGAAAAGCTGTTGCGCAGCAACTCACTGCCTTCCTGAAGACAAATAATGTATACGTCTGGTTTCAGACCCCATCATAGCACTGAGACTGCACTCGTGAAGGTGGTAAATGACCTTTTAATGGCGTCAGACCAAGGCTCTGCATCTGTCCTCGTGCTCTTAGATCTTAGTGCTGCTTTTGACACCATCGATCACCAATTTTTTTTGGCAAGATTAGAAACCCTAATTGGTCTACACGGACAAGTTCTTGCCTGGTTTGGATCTTATCTGTCGGAAAGATTTCAGTTCGTCTCTGTGGATGGTTTGTCCTCTGACAAATGAATTGTACGTTTCGGCGTTCCTCAAGGTTCTGTTTTAGGACCACTATTGTTTTCACTATATATTCTACCTCTTGGTGATGTCATTCGGAAACACAATGTAAACTTTCACTGCTATGCGGATGACACACAGCTGTACATTTCGATGAAACATGGTGAAGCCCCAAAATTGCCTTACCTGGAAGCCTGTGTTTCAGACATAAGGGAGTGGATGGCGGCACATTTTTTACTTTTAAACTCGGACAAAACAGAGATGCTAGTTCTAGGTCCCAAGAAACAAAGAGATCTGCTGTTAGATCTGACAATTAATCTTGATGGCTGTATAGTCGTCTCAAATAAAACTGTGAATGACCTCGGCGTTACTCTGGACCCTGATTTCTCTTTTGACGAACATATCAAGAATATTTCAAGGACAGCTTTTTTCCATCTTCGTAACATTGCAAAAAATCAGAAACGTGTTGTCCAAAAATTATGCCGCGAAGCTAATCCATGCTTTAGTCACTTCTAGATTAGAATACTGCAATGCTCTACTCTCCGGCTACCCGGATAAAGCACTAAATAAACTTCAGTTAGTGCTAAACACGGCTGCTAGAATCCTGACTAGAACCAAAACATTTGATCATATTACTCCAGTGCTAGCCTCTCTACAATGGCTTCCTGTTAAGGATAGGGCTGATTTCAAGGTTTTACTGCTAACCTACAAAGCATTACATGGGCTTGCTCCTACTTATCTGGTCCAGCCGTACATACTGTGACGTCACGAGAGGCTACACAGCTTTCAGCGGGATTGCTCAAGTAGTGCAAGGAGACAAGGTTCAAACAAAACAAGGATTTTATTATAGCTCTTGGGAAATTAACGAAAATATAACAAAATTCTGTTCTCTTGTGGCTCTTTAAGGGTTAACAGTTCAGGGATGTCTCTTCCACATCCAAAATCATAATTCTCACTCGCTCAGATAACTTTTCCCCAGCCTTACTGTAGTCCACGTTGCAGCTAGTGGCCAACCCAGCAAAAAGTCCTTCCAAATGTCTCTCACGTATTTCCACAGGTGCATATATCCAAAGGTGAGTATTTCCCAAAGGTAAGTATCTCCAAATCCTTATATTCCTCATGGAAGTGGACGTGCAGCACTCTTGTCCTCCAGAGAGCCCAGCTTGGAGACTGTGTCTCTTCCCTTCCCAAACCTTCAGCTCATCAGCTCCTCATTTGTTTCAGCTGCGTGGGAAGATTGGCCATAGAGGGGTGGAGTTCTCGACCATACCAGCAGATGGAGCCATAGCTGTCTGGGTTTGCAGCCACCTCAGGGGGATGTAACGTCCCTCCAGGACACAGCCTCTCGTGACATCACAATACCTACACGTACGCTACGGTCACAAGACACAGGCCTCCTTATTGTATCTAGAACTTCTAAGCAAACAGCTGTAGGCAGGACTTTCTCCTATAGAGCTCAATGTTTATGGAATGGTCTGCCTATCCATGTGAGAGACGCAGGCTCAGTCTCGACCTTTAAGTCCTTACTGAAGACTCATCTCTTCAGTAGGTCCTATAATTGAGTGTAGTCTGGCCCAGGGGTGCGAAGGTGAACGGCAAGGCACTGGAGCGACAAACCGCCCTTGCTGTCTCTGCCTGGCCGGCTTCCCTCTCTCCACTGGAGAGCTGGTGTAACTGAGTCAGGTTTGTAGGCCTCCTTGCTCGCACACGCTTTTTCAGTTCTGCCCACACATTTTCTATTGAGGTCAGGGCTTTGTGATGGCCACTCCAATACCTTGACTTTGTTGTGCTTAAGCCATTTTGCCACAACTTTGGAAGTATGCTTGGGGTCATTGTCCATTTGGAAGACCCATTTGCGACCAAGCTTTAACTTCATGACTGAGGTCTTGAGATGTTGCTTTAATATATCCACATTATTTTCCTTCCTCATGATGCCATCTATTTTGTGAAGTGCACCAGTCCCTCGTGCAGCAAAGCACCCCAACAGCATGATGCTGCCACCCCGTGCTTCACGGTTGGGATGGTGTTCTTTGGCTTGCAAGACCCCCTTTTTACTCCAAACATAACGATGGTCATTATGGCAAACGGTTCTATTTTTGTTTCATCAGACCAGAGGACATTTCTCCAAAAAGTACAGTCTTTGTCCCCATGTGCAGTTGCAAACCGTAGTCTGGCTTTTTTATGGCGGTTTTGGAGCAGTGGCTTCTTCTTTGCTGAACGACCTTTCAGGTTATGTCGATATAGGACTCTTTTTACTGTGGATATTGATACTTCTGTACCTGTTTCCTCCAGCATCTTCACAAGGTCCTTTGCTGTTGTTCTGGGATTGATTTGCACTTTTCGCACCAAAGTACGTTCATCTCTAGGAGATAGAACGCGTCTCCTTCCTGAGCGGTATGATGGCTGCGTGGTCCCATGGTGCTTATACTTGCGTACTATTGTTTGTACAGATGAACGTGGTACTTTCAGGCGTTTGGAATTTGCTCCCAAGGATGAACCAGACTTGTGGAGGTCTACAATTTTATTTCTGAGGTCTTGGCTGATTTCTTTTGATTTTCCCATGATGTCAAGCAAAGAGGCACTGAGTTTGAAGGTAGGCCTTGAAATATATCCACAGGTACACCTCCAATTGACTCAAATGATGTCAATTAGCCTATCAGACGCTTCTAAAGCCATGACATCATTTTCTGGAATTTTCCAAGCTTGTTTAAAGGCACAGTCAACTTAGTGTATGTAAACTTCTGACCACTGGAATTGTGATACAGTGAATTATAAGTGAATTAATCTGTGTGTAAACAATTGTTGGAAAAATTACTTGTGTCATGCACAAAGTAGATGTCCTAACCGACTTGCCAAAACTATAGTTTGTTAACAAGAAATTTGTGGAGTGGTTGAAAAATTAGTTTTATTGACTCCAACCTAAGTGTATGTAAACTTCCGACTTCAACTGTACTCTTATAATCTCCACCCGGCACAGCCAGAAGAGGACTGGCCACCCCTCAGAGCCTGGTTCCTCTCTAGGTTTCTTCCTTCCTAGGTTCCTGCCTTTCTAGGGAGTTTTTCTTAGCCACCGTGCTTCTACATCTGCATTGCTTGCTGTTTGGGTTTTTTAGGCTGGGTTTCTGTATAGCCCTTTGTGACATCTGCTGATGTAAAAAGGGCTTTATAAATAAATGTCATTGATTGATTGAAGTGTCTTGTGGAAATGAATCCTAGCCCTATCACTCTTTTGCTGGGAAGTGATGAGTACCAAGCATATCAGCGAATTCTCAAAAAGCACCATACAGTGCCTTCAGTATTCATGCCCCTTATTCCACATTTGTTGTGTTACAGCCTGAATTCCAAATGGATTAAATAGATTTCTCACCCATCTACACACAATACCCCATTATGACAAAGTGAAAACATGTTTAGACATTTTAGCAAATGTATTGAAAATGAAATACAGAAATATCTCATTTACTTAAATAAGTATTCACACCCGAGTCAATACTTTGTAGAAGCACCTTTGGCAGAGATGACAGCTGTGAGTCTTTCTGGGTAAGTCTCTAAGAGGTTTCCACACCTGGATTGTGCAACATTTACCCATTATTATTTTCTAAATTCTTCAAGCTCTGTCAAATTGGTTGTTGACCATTGCTAGATAACCATTTTCAGGTCTTGCCATAGATTTTCATGTAGATTTAAGTGAAAACTGTAACTCGGACACTCAGGAACATTGCAACACCAAAGTGTAATGAATAACTTCACCATGCTCAAAGGGATATTCAATGTCTGCTTTATTTATTTTTACCCATCTACCAATAGGTGCCCTTCTTTGTGAGGCATTGGAAAACCTCCCTGGTCTTTGTGGTTGAATCTGTGTTTGAAATTCACTGCTTGACTGAGGGACCTTTACGGATAATTGTATGTGTGGTGTACAGAGATTAGGTAGTCATTCAAAAATCATGCTAAACACTATTATTGCACACAGAGTGAGTCCATGCAACTTATTATATGTCTTGTTAAGCAAATTATCACTCTTGAACTTTAGGCTTGCCATAACAAAGGGTTTGAATACTTATTGACTCAAGACATTTCAGCTTTTCATTTTTTATTAATTCATTAAAATGTAAATAAACATAATTCCACTTTGACATTATGGGGTATTGCGTGTAGGCCAGTTACAAAAATATAAATGTATTCAATTTAAAATTCAGGCTGTTCCAAAACATAATGTGGAAAAAGACAAGGGGTGTGAATACTTTGAAGGCACTGTATATGCAAATGACAACAAACTAAATTGATTCCCTGGGTTACGTAGGAGATTCATCATTCTGTTCAAACCAAAGAACCTCTGAGCCATTAAGCAGCAACGTTGCCTTTATATGAATCGATGCAAACTTAAGTCTCGCTAGCTAATGCTAAGTGATAAAACAACCACTACTACATCCTGGCTATGGCAGTAGCTTTAGTATGGCAACAGGCAACACAGAAAACGAAATATGGTCAATTATCCTTATTCTTCCTCAAGTCAGGTGACGCCAACAGTAGAGCTTGCGACCCAAAATTCAATCAACGCTGTCGTCAATCCAAACAGGTAAATCTGAAAGCATGGACTCACTCCAGGCCAGGCTCAGTGACCAGTGGCAGTCAATCAGTCCCACCACACCAGCTTGCAGTGCTCTTACCTGGCCAGGTACTGCTGCCGCTAGCTGGGCCTGAGCTGCCGCCTGCTGGGCTTGCTGCGCTGCCTGCTGGGCTTGCTGGACTTGCTGCTGCTGCTGTTGCTGCTGCTGCAACGCTCTAGCCTGGCCACACACAAACACACAAAGCGCACACACACACACACACATACATACAAAGAACACACAGCACATACACACACATAGGGAAGCAAGCAAGCAAGCAGAGGGGTGCGTAAACGAGTTACTGGAATAAGTGTGTTATCCCAGAGACGATAGATTATGAATTTAGAGTGGACAACAAAAGGTCACCACTATTCTACAGATGTTGAACTAAACTTTTAATTAATTTTTTTCAATAACACCACCTCTGCTTTACCTGCAAGGCTTGGATCTTGAGCTGCTGCTGCTGCTGTTGCTGCTGACTGAGTGAGCTGATGGGTACATGCTGTGTGGGGGCCATCTGCCCAGCAAGAGACTGGGGCACCATGCCCTGCTGCTGGGAGTGGGGGGGCAGCTGGGTCGGCTGGGGCTGAGACTGAACCTGTTGCTGCTGCTGTTGCTGCTGCTGCTGGACCATGTGCTGGATGGACTGTGCCTGGGCCTGTGCTTGGGCCTGTGCATGCTGCTGTTGGAGTTGTAACTGAACTATCTGCTGTTGTTGCTGGTGCCTTGATGGGTGCATCTGAAGACAGATGGGGAGGGTGTGTAAACACTTAAGATACAGATTATTTGAAGCCTCAAAATATGCTCATTTTATTCTCATGTCATATTTGTTTACCAAAAGATAAACCAATTCAACTGCCTTCTTGCATGTCTCCGTTAGCTTTTTAATGTACATCTAGGCAGGCTATCATGGCGGGGCTTTGAAGCTTATACCTGGTTCTGTTGTTGCTGGTTTTGGGCCTGCTGCTGCTGGTTTTGGTGCTGCTGTTGGAGCTGTTGGTTCTGATGGTGTTGCTGCTGTAATTGTTGCAGCTTCAGCTGCTGCTGGACCTGAAACTGCTGCTGCTGTATGGCCGTCTGTTGTTGTTGCATTGCTGTCTGCTGCTGCTGCTGCATGGCCGTCTGTTGTTGTTGTTGCATGGCTGTCTGTTGCTGCTGTGCCTGGAACTGCTGGAACTGGATGGACTGCTGCTGCTGGGCGATCTGCTGCATCTGCATCTGCCCTGGACCTCCTACTACAGGGAGGATGTGGACAAAACAGACACACATCCTCCAGCTGAGAACTTGGGGAAAGCCCTGGAGGAAAAGCCCTACACTTGAGCCTCACTGAGCACACATAAATAAGAGTCTGGAGCAGTGCATGTAAGCCGAGTTGAGCAGTTGGACACCCTGCTCATCTCACAGAGCGCTCCACATCCTTTCCCTCGCTCCAGTCAAATTGTGCCCGTGCAGCTCCCACTCATCTCCACCCACATGCTCTGAGCCTCACTGAGGACACAGAAATATGAGTTTGGAGGTCCCTGATACAAAATCAAATGTAATGAACGGTAGGCTACTCATCCAATTGTTTCTGTGGGCTAACAGACAGAATTCAAATAAGTAAGGGATCATCAACGAGGGGCTACGCGTTCTATGGAAAATAATGAATGACGTGGACGGTGTGTTCCACGAAGCGCTAGCGGAGTGGAACTACAGTGGTTCCTCATTTAAAAGTTGCATCATACTGCAGCACAGCTTGCAGGATGCTGCCATATGGTACAGTATGTTACAGTGCATGATGTCATAGTATTTTATTGTCAGCCATTGTTGCCGTTAATGTCCTTAATGCTTGTTGAAACCACCAGAGGGCATCTTTGAGGGAGTCTTTCTGAAGCCTGTTGGGGTTTGCTTACTTTCCCAAATAATCCTACAGAGGTCCATGCAGGCCAGACGTTTTGATTGCTATACCCTATCTGAAAGACCATAACAAGTTAATGAATTTAGTTGACATGAAGCAACCATAGCCTCAGCTACTATAGCACAGATAAATACATCTTAAAACATGCTATTCTGTTCTTTTGAAATAAACTGTCTTAGTGTCATGTTTTTTTGATGACCTTCTTCAACAAAATATGAATGGATTTCTTTGTGATTGTGTATATTACATTGATTTATTAGACTGGCGGCTATTGGTAGGCTACATTTTAGTCATTTAGCAGACGCTCTTATCCAGAGCGACTTACAGTTAGTGAGTGCATACATTTTCATACTGAAAATCAAGCATTTTTGTTATAAAACGAAATAACAAAGCCATCCTTGAATATTTAAACAATGAATAAACCGCAACATGTAGGCTAAAGCGATTGAATTCACGAATGCATTTGACTGTTTTTTTATATTGGCTGTACTAGAGACTTTAAAACCTTTTTTTGTTAGAACAGACTATATGGGATTGATTATAATTTGTTTGTAAAGTATTATTGTATTTGTTGTGCTGTTTATACTGTTAGAAATTTAGGTTAATTAAATTGATTAATATTATGGTGTTTCTATTCCAAGAAAAACGAAAATGCATTTTACAGTAGCCTATGTAGGCCTCAGGGTTTCTGTTAGGGTTAAGATGGCATTGTACAACGTGACCGGTCGGGAGTAGTCCTAGGCTACTAAGCGACAGCGAGTGAAGAGCAAAATAATCCTAACATTTCCACTGCTTATTTGTAGGATAAGCAATATCCAAACGGAGATTCAAAAATCTGATTGATTTATCAAGACCAGTCCCCATGCTTGTCTAAAAGCAGCGTGAAACGGTGCTGAAATAGTTGACCACACGTGGGTAGGCTATTGCTTCAAATCCTATTATAACAATTGGATAACTTTGGGTGTTTCAGTAAGCAACAATGTTGCCTTCAATTGCATTAGCCTACTTTATTCTAATATTTCTGTCATTCAGTGATCTTTATTCCCATAGTAATTCGTTATGGATCCATCCAGATGTGGTTAGAAAACAGTGCATGTGGTGGGCTATGCAAAGAGATGGGTGAAGTGACATGCCTCGCAAACACCCATTAATACCTTTAAAGTCCCTAAAACTTGGCAAGAGTCTATTGTCCTGCTGATAGCCCATCAAGGGTGGATGGCTTCTTTTGTATTCCAATTACACCTGGCCCACAGCGTTCTTGCGTACTTACAGCACAGTGCACTTTCATTCCATTCTCCACCTGACTCTCTACCAATGCCACCAGATTATTATTTATATTGTTGTTATCTATTCGGTAACATTCCACAAGTAAATGTAATAAATAAAACACCTACATTAAATAGCTCAGGTCTTGAAATATATGAAACCTTGTTTTTTTATCTGTGCTTAGTAGCTGAGGCTTTATGGCTTCGCCTTCAACTTGTTAATTTAGCAGACATCACTTGCATATATTCAGTCAACACATATATTTTAAGAATAAAATGGAATATAACAGACCATTTTTGTTTCTCTAAAAATAAAAACCGTACAGTGTAACAACAATTTTAGTAAGTAATAAGCTACGGTCCAGTTACAGCTTCTTCTGACAAAGTAGAAACAAAAAAAGTGTATTTTTTTTTTGTGTGCGCGCGGGACAAAGGAATAGCAATTCCTACACTATTGTTCTAAATTCAATCACCCTCCTCTTCTTCATCCTCATCATTCAGTTCATTCAAATTCAATTGTAATACATTTTGTCACTCCCATTAAACAACTCCAAATCGCGTTTGCATGTGCTCCAAAGGGATAACTTGAAATAACATTATATAGTTTTAACTAAATAATCGAAAGGAAAAATGTGATTATTTATTAGCCTAGTGGATATACAGTACCAGTCAAAAGTTTGGACACACCTACTAATTCAAGGTGTTTTCTTTATTTTTACTATTTTCTACACCGTAGAATAATAGTGAAGACATCAAAACTATGAAATAACACATATGGAACCATGTAGTAACCAAAAAAAAGTGTTAAACAGATCAAAGTAGCCACCATTTGACTTGACAGCTTTGCACACGCTTGGCATTCTCTCAACCAGCTTCATGAGGAATGCTTTTCCAACAGTCTTGAAGGAGTTCCCACATATGCTGAGCACTTGTTGGCTGCTTTTCCTTCACTCTGCGGTCCAACTCATCCCAAACCATCTCAATTGGGTTGAGGTCGGGTGATTGTGGAGGCCAGGTCATCTGATGCAGCACTCCATCACTCTCCTTGGCCTTTACACAGCCCGTAGGTGTGTTTTGGGTCATTGTCCTGTTGAAAAACAAATTATAGTCCCAATAAGCGCAAACCAGATGGGATGGCGTATTGCTGCAGAATGCTGTGGTAGTCATGCTGGTTAAGTGTGCCTTGAATTCTAAATAAATCACAGACAGCGTCACCAGCAAAGCACCCCCACACCATCACACCTCCTCCTCCATGCTTCACGGTGGGAACCACACATGCGGAGAATATCCGTTTACCTACTCTGCGTCTCACAAAAACACGGCGGTTGGAACCAAAAATCTCAAATTTGGACTCATCAGACCAAAGGACAGATTTCCACCGGTCTAATGTCCATTGCTCATGTTTCTTGTCCCAAGCAAGTCTCTTCTTCTTATTGGTGTCCTTTAGTAGTGGTTTCTTTGCAGCAATTCGACCATGAAGGCCTGATTCACGCAGTCTCCTCTGAACAGTTGATGTTGAGATGTATCTGTGACTTAAACTCTGTGAAGCATTTATTAATGAACTTATTCTATGCAGCAGAGGCAACTCTGGGTCTTCCTTTCCTGTGGCGGTCCTCATGAGAGCCAGTTTCATCATAGCGCTTGATGGTTTTTGCGACTGCACTTGAAGAAACTTTCAAAGTTCTTTAACTTTTCCGTATTGACTGACCTTCATGTCTTAAAGTAATGATGGACTGTCATTTCGCTTTGCTTATTTGAGCTGTTCTTGCCATAATATGGACTTGGTCTTTTACCAAATGGGGCTATCTTCTGTATACCAACCCTACCTTGTCACAACACAACTGATTGGATCAAACGCATTAAGGAGGAAAGAAATTCCACAAATTAACTTTTAACTAGGCACTCCTGTTAATTTAAATGCATTCCAGGTGACTACCTCATGAAGCTGGTTGAGAGAATGCCAAGAGTGTGCAAAGCTGTCATCAAAGCAAAGGGTGGCTACTTTGAAGAATCTCAAATAGAAAATATATTTTAATTTGTTTAACACTTTTTTGGTTACTACATGATTCCATATGTATTATTTCATAGTTTTGATGTCTTCACTATTATTCTACAATGTAGAAAATAGTAAAAATAAAGAAAAATCCTTGAATGAGTAGGTGTGTCCAAACTTTTGACTGGTAGAGCGTCTGCTAAATGACTAAAATGTAAATGTAAAATGTACTGTAAGTATTTTAGGTATATCATGTGAATTAGGCCTCATGTAAAATCATTGTCAAAAGCACAAGAGACACTGTTGCATGACAAACAGGTGCTGTTAGATTACAATATAATTTATCTGCCAGTTTGGAACAGTGTAAACAATACTAAATAAATTATAAGTAATAGCAGTCTGTTCTAATGAGAGAGAAAAAAAGTAAAGCCCTTAATATAGCATAGCAAAGTTTTAAAACAGCCGGATTTGTGAAATTGCTTTATCTGACATTTTGCGGTTGCATGAGGCTTGGTGATCACAGAATCAGTAGGATATTAAACAAACACTTAAATAGGCAACAGAAGCAGGAACAGAAGCATAGGACTAAGTGACTCACTCATTTGTGGCTTTCGTTCAAAATAAGTTATATTATAATGCAGGGTTAAAGAAACATTATTTCTGATTGTCTTTAGCTTGCAGTCTCTCTCCTCTCGCTATAACTAATTTTGTTTGAATTATGTGGATTATAATAAATGAATATATTTGTAGGGGTTGATGCATTTTTCGTTAGAGCAAATCTGGTTTGTGATATTTAGATAGAAATGTAAAACTTTAAGAGTACTTAAGCCTCAATACATTACAAGTTTTCCATTTTTTGGCCATTAGGCTACACTTTACAATAGGACTCAACACTGATTGACCACAGCATCTATCGTTAGTCTAAACTGCGTCACAAATTGGGAGATTTTTCACACCTAGCCAAGCTATTAGACTACCCTTTCGTAAATTAATGGAGGTTTAAATGTTTCAGTCAGTCTCTCGCCTATCGCACTAGAGTCTTGCATCAGGCAACAACAACAAAAAATAAACTGCCGGGTTGTCCCGGAATTGAGAGAGAACTTGGATAAATATGTGTGGACTGATGATTACATAAACGAAGAGTGGATGTTATCCACCACGGGGTCAATGCAAACAGTCCGGGTGGCCATTTGATTAATTGTTCAGCAGTCTTATGGCTTGGGAGTAGAAGCTGTTATGGAGCCTTTTGGACCTAGACTTGGCGCTCCGGTACCACTTGCCTTGCAGAAGCAGAGAGAACAGTCTATGACTTGGGTGACTGGAGTCTTTGATACTTTTTTGGGCCTTCCTCTGACACCACCTAGTATATACAGTGGGGAGAACAAGTATTTGATACACTGCCGATTTTGCAGGTTTTCCTACTTACAAATGTAGAGGTCTGTAATTTTTATCATAGGTACACTTCAACTGTGAGAGACGGAATGTAAAACAAAAATCCAGAAAATCACATTGTATGATTTTTAAGTAATTAATTTGCATGACATAAGTATTTGATACATCAGAAAAGCAGAACTTAATATTTGGTACAGAAACCTTTGTTTGCAATTACAGAGATCATACGTTTCCTGTAGGTCTTGACCAGGTTTGCACACACTGCAGCAGGGATTTTGGCCCACTCCTCCATACAGACCTTCACCAGATCCTTCAGGTTTCGGGGCTGTCGCTGGGCAATACGGACTTTCAGCTCCCTCCAAAGATTTTCTATTGGGTTCAGGTCTGGAGACTGGCTAGGCCACTCCAGGACCTTGAGATGCTTCTTACGGAGCCACTCCTTAGTTGCCCTGGCTGTGTGTTTCAGGTCGTTGTCATGCTGGAAGACCCAGCCACGACCCATCTTCAATGCTCTTACTGAGGGAAGGAGGTTGTTGGCCAAGATCTCGCGATACATGGCCCCATCCATCCTCCCCTCAATACGGTGCAGTCGTCCTGTCCCCTTTGCAGAAAAGCATCCCCAAAGAATGATGTTTCCACCTCCATGCTTCACGGTTGGGATGGTGTTCTTGGGGTTGTACTCATCCTTCTTCCTCCAAACACGGCGAGTGGAGTTTAGACCAAAAAGCTATATTTTTGTCTCATCAGACCACATGACCTTCTCCCATTCCTCCTCTGGATCATCCATATGGTCATTGGCAAACTTCAGACGGGCCTGGACATGCGCTGGCTTGAGCAGGGAGACCTTGCGTGCGCTGCAGGATTTTAATCCAGGACAGCGTAGTGTGTTACTAATGATTATCTTTGAGACTGTGGTCCCAGCTCTCTTCAGGTAATTGACCAGGTCCTGCCGTGTAGTTCTGGGCTTATCCCGCACCTTCCTCATGATCATTGATGCCCCACGAGGTGAGATCTTGCATGGAGCCCCAGACCGACGGTGATTGACCGTCATCTTGAACTTCTTCCATTTTCTAATAATTGCGCCAACAGTTGTTGCCTTCTCACCAAGCGGCTTGCCTATTGTCCTGCAGCCCATCCCAGCCTCATGCAGGTCTACAATTGTATCCCTGATGTCCTTACACAGCTCTCTGGTCTTGGCCATTGTGGAGAGGTTGTAGTCTGTTTGATTGAGTGTGTGGACAGGTGTCTTTTATACAGATAACGAGTTCAAACAGGTGCAGTTAATACAGGTAATGAGTGGAGAACAGGAGGGCTTCTTAAAGAAAAACTAACAGGTCTGTGAGAGCCGGAATTCTTATTGGTTGGTAGGTGATCAAATACTTATGTCATGCAATAAAATGCACATTAATTACTTAAAAATCATACAATGTGATTTTCTGGATTTTTGTTTTAGATTCCGTCTCTCACAGTTGAAGTGTACCTATGATAAAAATTACAGACCTCTACATGCTTTGTAAGTAGGACAACCTGCAAAATCGGCAGTGTATCAAATACACTTGTTCTCCCCACTGTAGGTCCTGGATGGCAGGAAGCTTGCCCCCAGTGATCAAATCAAATCAAATTTGATTTGTCACATGCGCCGAATACAACAGGTATAGATCTTACAGTGAAATGCGTACTTACAAGCCCTTAACCAACAATGCAGTTTTAAGAAAGAATACAACAAAATAAAATAAAAAATAAAAATAATTATAATAATAAAACGAATACATTTAAATTAAACAATACAACAACAAAAATACTATATAAAATAATACAAAATAAAAGTAACAAATAATTAAAGAGCAGCAGTAAAAAAAACAAGTGAGGCTATATACAGGGGGTACCGGTACCGAGTCAATGTGCGGTGGCACCGTTTAGTTGAGATAATTGGGGTAATATGTACATGTAAGTAGAGTTATTAAAGTGACTTGCATATATAATAAACAGAGTAGCAGCAGCGTAAAAGAGGGGTGGGGGGGGCAATGAAAATAGTCTGGGTAGCCATTTGATTAGATTTTCAGGAATCTTATGGCTTGGGGGTAGAAGCTGTTATGGAGCCTCTAGGACCTAACTTTGAGCTCCGGTACCGCTTGCCGTGCGGTTGCAGAGAGAACAGTCTATGACTAGGGTGGCTGGAGTCTTTGACAATTTTTAGGGCCTTTCTCTGACACCGCCTGGTATAGAGGTCCTGGATGGCAGGAAGCTTGGCCCCAGTGATGTACTGGGCCGTACGCACTACCCTTTGTAGTGCCTTGAGGTCGGAGGCTGAGCAGTTGCCATACCAGGCAGTGATGCAACCAGTCACGATGCTCTCGATGATGCAGCTGTAGAACCTTTTGAGGATCTGAGGACCCATGCCAAATCTTTTCAGTCTCCTTAGGGGAAATAGGTTTTGTCGTGCCCTCTTCACGACTGTCTTGGTGTGCTTGGACCATGTTAGTTTGTTGGTGATGTGGACACCAAGGAACTTGAAGCTCTCAACCTGCTCCACTACAGCCCCGTCGATGAGATTGGGGGCGTGCTCGGTCCTCTTCTTTTTCCTGTAGTCCACAATCATCTCCTTTGTCTTGATCAAGTTGAGGGATAGGTTGTTGTCCTGGCACCACACAGCCAAGTCTCTGACGACCTCCCTATAGGCTGTCTCGTCGTTGTCGGTGATCAGGCCTACCACTGTTGTGTCATCGGCAAACTTAATGGTGGTGTTGGAGTCGTGCCTGGCCATGCAGTCATGAGTGAACAGGGAGTACAAGAGGGGACTGAGCACGCACCCCTGAGGGGCCCCCGTGTTGAGGATCAGCGTGGCGGATGTGTTGTTACCTACCCTTACCACCTGGGGGCGACCCGTCAGGAAGTCCAGGAACCAGTTGCAGAGGGAGGTGTTTAGTCCCAGGGTCCTTAGCTTAGTGATGAGCTTTGAGGGCACTATGGTGTTGAATGCTGAGCTGTAGTCAATGAATAGCATTCTCACATAGGTGTTCCTTTTGTCCAGGTGTGAAAGGGCAGTGTGGAGCGCAATAGAGATTGCATCATCTGTGGAACTGTTGGGGCGATATGCAAATTGGAGTGGGTCTAGGGTTTCTGGAATAATGGTGTTGATGTGAGCCATGACCAGCCTTTCAAAGCACTTCATGGCTACCTACGTGAGTGCTACGGGTGGTAGTCATTTAGGCAGGTTACCTTTGCTTTCTTGGGCACAGGGACTATGGTGGTTTGCTTGAAACATATAGGAATTACAGACTCGGTCATGGAGAGGTTGAAAATGTCAGTGAAGACACTTGCCAGTTGGTCAGCGCATTCTCAGAGTACACATCCTGGTAATCCGTCTGGCCCCGCGGCCTTGTGAATGTTGACCTGTTTAAAGGTCTTGCTCACATCGGCTACGGAGAGCGTGATCACACAGTCGTCCGGAACAGCTGGAGCTCTCATGCATGCTTCAGTATTGCTTGCCTCGAAGCGAGCATAAAAGGAATTTAGGCCGTCTGGTAGGCTCGCATCACTGGGTAGCTCGCGGCTGGGTTTCTCTTTGTAGACCGTAATAGTTTGCAAGCCCTGCCACATCCGACAAGCATCAGAGCCGGTGTGGTAGGATTCAATCTTAGTCCTGTATTGACGCTTTGCCGGTTTGATGGGTCGTCTGATGGCATAGCAGGATTTCTTATAAGTGTCCGGATTAGTGTCCAGGGGCAGGATTCACAAAACCTTCTTAAGAAGAAATGTCTTCTTAACTGCCATTTTTCCTTAACTATAGACTTAAGAAGAAAGTTAAGCAAAGTTGCTATTCCTCAAAGTTTTTGGAAATGTTCTTATGTTTTTTCCCTAAGAAAAAAGTTAAGAAATGGGATTCTTGAAAATAATGCTTTAGGAAATGTACTTAACTTTAGGACAGCTAAACCAATGTCTTGTGCAGACTGGGCCCAGGAGGTGAGCATTTTAAAAATATATATATTATAACTAAAAACATAAATGTAAACCTTAATTTGAAAAGCTTTTAATGACATATTTGACTTAATAATGAATATTATAATAATAATTGTTGAAATGGTCATAAAATCAAATGATGCCAAAGCAAAATGTATTCATTAGAAAAGTTATTAAAATAACAATAGTCAAACACAGAATAATTAAACAGGAATATTTAGTGATTCAAAGCTTACTATGATCCTGTACATTAAAGGATGGAAGTTATTCTGCTAGAGAGAGGGAGAACCCACAGAAGCCCCTCAGAGATCGGATGGAGCCTCTACATGTCCCTGACCATGTTCTACTGAGGCAATATCGACTACCGCGACACTCTATCATGTACTTACCTGACCTTCTAAATGAAAACTTAAAAAGAAAGACCATGAGATCATGCCCTCTTCCAATCATCCTACAAATCATGATAGCTCTGAGATTCCTAGCATCGGGATCCTTTCAAGCCTTGCTTGCAGGGACAGTGGGAGTTAGTCAGTCCTCTGTGAGTCAGGTGGTTAGTGCAGTGTGTGATGCACTGTGTTGTCATGTGCAAAGACTCATCAAGTTCCCATCAACTGCAGCTGAACAAATAAGCACCAAACAAACTTTTTTTGAGGTGGCTAACTTCCCCAATGTCCTTGGTGCTGTGGATGG
Source organism: Coregonus clupeaformis (assembly GCF_020615455.1). Taxonomy (NCBI): domain Eukaryota; kingdom Metazoa; phylum Chordata; class Actinopteri; order Salmoniformes; family Salmonidae; genus Coregonus; species Coregonus clupeaformis. The sequence continues at coordinate 59,367,261 of NC_059206.1, forward strand.
GACCCATGTGGCAATAAAGGTCAGTGACGATGACAAGCTTCTGTCAAAACATGTCTACATAAGTAGAGTTTGCACCCCACCAAAATGTATTATTTCAGTAGGCCTTATTAGTAACTGATGTAGTCTCACCATTTCTCCTGATATGGTCCACGTGATGAGGAAATGTATGTTAATCGAAATAACTTCCACTCTATCAATGTGCAAGTAGTCTGCAATGCCACACTAGCCTTCACTAATGTTGTTGCCAAATGGCCCGGGAGCACACATGACTCCTTCATTGTATCAAATTCAGCCCTGGGAATCAAGTTTGAGGAAGGTCACATTCCTGATGGATGGCTATTAGGTAAAAAAAAAATCAGAAATCACTAACCCTTTCTTTCTTTCTTTACCTGATACCTGTTACCTGTGTAATTGTTTTGTGGTCCACAGCACACTTAAAATAGTGTTGCTTCTTTTATATATATATAACTACTTTGTATGTTTGGGGTTTTAGGTAATAGTGGCTATGGACAAAAAACATGGCTCATGACACCAATCCTACACACTAACAACGATGCAGAAGAGAAATACAACCATGCTCAGATGAAAACGAGGAGTTTAGTAGAGAGTCCTAAAATCCATATTCAGATGCATTGACCGCTCGGGGGGAGTTATTTTATACAGCCCAGATCATAACCTCAGCATGTATCTTGCACAACATCGGCATACAAAACACGATGCCACATCCCAATATACCTGACATTCCACCAGCCGTACCTGATCAGGATGCTGCCGCTGACCACAATGCTGCTGGTAGATGCAATGCTGGCCTACAAGCAAGAAATTACCTTATAAAGGAGGAGATTCACATGACAAAAAATAAGATTTGTATGATATCGAAACAGATTTATTTTAGAACATTATCTCTTCAAGTCTTCTTTGCTTCTACATGGCAAACTTCTCCTTCTCCAGGGCTAGCTTCTCCTTCTCCAGGGCTAATCTCTCGCCTTCCACTTTCAGCAGCTCCTCCTGCACCCTGCGCAGGGCCGTGACCTCCCCCAGCAGCATCCTCTGGACAGCCACCATCTCCTCCACACCAGCAAGCCTCCTTGCCCGGGGTGGTACTGGCTCGTACATTGGGGTGTCATGATGGATAAGGATCTGAGACAGGCGCATCTCCTCTGTGTCTTCAGTGATGATCTGTTGAGAAAATACAATGAATATGTTATGGGAATGATATGTGTTGTAGGCTTATTATAGAATAATAATAAACGTATTAAATGAGAAATCAAACAAACACCTTCCTCTGCTTGTTCTACTTTCATATGATCATAATGATGGCTCCCACATCCGGGCACGGGCATTTGGATGAGGTCCGGTGTATTTCTGGAAGGTCAAACACATCGTGACAGCATGACAACATTTCAAGAGCTGTAGGCTCGATATGATGAGAGAAGTAAACAAGTGTAACGTTAGCTGCACGACTGGATACTTTTGTAACCATTAACGTTTTCTTGCGCCACAGCCACAGACGGCTACCGGACATTTAAATACAGCAAGAAAACTAATTAAACGTACATTATCTAGCTAGCTAGTAATTAACCATATATTACAATATTCTAGAACTGTTATATAGCTAGAGTTAGCTAGTCAATTTGCAAAGAAGAACGTTAACGTCGTTAGCTATGTTGGCTAATTAGCTAATGTTGTTACGCGTTAGCTAGCTAGCCAACTTACCGGTCGCGCAGTCCGAGTTGATGCCCGACCGCAGTCCCTCTACCACCATTATCATGGACAATACCTTCCCCTCCAGCTGGTCCACATGAATGGTCGATCCCCCCCCCCCTCCAGTTTTCTCTCAGCTCCTTCTTAACAGCCGACTTGATGTCGGACCACTTCTTTTTTACGGCGTCACTGTCCGTTGCCATACCCCCGACAGCAGAGACAGACTCGGCCACTCTTGCCCATCCTCTCTTTTTGGTCTCTGCAGTGACCCAGCAGTTATCAAGTCTCCCCAACCTTTTCCTGGCTGCTATTTCCTCCACCATCACTTCAAGCTCTTGTTTGCTGAAGTTTTTATTGCACTTTCCTTGGATATCCATTTTTGGTTTTGATATAGCTAGTCTGATAGCTATAATGTGTGAAAAATAAAGTGTTTTTTGTGTGTGTATACAGGGTTCGCAAGCCAACTAAAATGTTTTATTCTCGAGACATAAAGCAAAAAAAAAAGTAATAAAATTGAAATATCTACACTTTATTATAGTGGGCCAAATCCTATCATCCCTGTCACATAGGCTTATTTATTGGTTTCAAGCACGTCACTAATGTCAATGCCACATAAGAAGCCACATGTTCTTAAGAAAGATAATTACGAAGTTCCTAAGAAAACTATGAATTCCTAAGAACATTTTAAGGAATTGCATTTACGAACTATCTTAAGAACTTTTTATTTTATTTTTTTCCTTAAGAAACTTCTTAAGTTTTTTGTAAGTAGTGTTTTGTGAATCCGGCCCCAGCTCCTTGAAAGCGGCAGCACTAGCCTTTAGCTCGGTGCGGATGTTGCCTGTAATCCATGGCTTCTGGTTGGGATATATACATACGGTCACTGTGGGGATGACGTCATCGATGCACTTAATGATGAACCCGGTGACTGAGGGGGTATAACTCCTCAATGCCACTGCATGAATCCCAGAACATATTCCAGTCTGTGCTAGCAAAACAGTCCTGTAGCGTAGCATCCGCGTCATCTGACCACTTCCGTATTGAGTGAGTCACTGGTACTTCCTGCTTTAGTTTTTGCTTGTAAACAGGAATCAGGAGGATATAATTATGGTCAGATTTGCCAAATGGAGGTCGAGGGAGAGATTTGTACGTGTCTGTGTGTGGAGCAAAGGCGGTCTAGAGTTTTTTTTCCTCTGGTTGCACATGTGACATGCTGGTAGAAATGATGTAAAACGGATTTAAGTTTGCCTGCATTAAAGTCCCCGGCCACTAGGAGCGCCACTTCTGGATGAGCATTTTCTTGTTTGCATATGGTCTTATACAGCTTGTTGAGTGCAGTCCTTTTTTCTTCTTTTTTTTTTTGTACTTTCACCCCTTTTTCTCCCCAATTTCGTGATATCCAATTGGTAGTTACAGTCTTGTCCCATCGCTGCAACTCCCCTACGGACTCGGGAGAGGCGAAGGTCGAGAGCCATGCGTCCTCCGAAACACGACCCTGCCAAGCCACACTGCATCTTGACACACTGCTCGCTTAACCCGGAAGCCAGCCGCACCAATGTGTCGGAGGAAACACTGTCCAGCTGGTGCCCGGCCCACCACAAGGAATTCGCTAGAGCGCGATGGTACAAGGAAATCCCGGCCGGCCAAACCCTCCCCTAACCCGGACGACGCTGGGCCAATTGTGTGCCGCCTTATGGGCCTCCCGGTCACGGCCGGCTGTGACGCAGCCTGGGATCGAACCCGGGTCTGTAGTGACGCCTCAAGCACTGCGATGCAGTGCCTTAGACCGCTGCGCCATTCGGGAGTGAGTGTGGTCTTAGTGCCAGCGTCGGTTTGTGGTGATAACAGCTACGAAAAATATAGATGAAAACTCTCTTGGAAGATACTGTGGTCTACAGCTTATCATGAGGTACTCTACCTCAGGAGAGCAATACCTCGAGACTACCTTAATATTAGACATCACGCACCAGCTGTTATTGACAAATAGACACACACCCCCACCCCTCGTCTTACCGGACGTAGCTGTTCTGTCCTGCCGATGCACGGAAAACCCAGCCAACTTGGGGAGACTTGATGTTGTTGTTCAACCACGACTCGGTGAAACATTACAGTTTTTAATGTCCTGTTGGTAGGATAGTCTCGAACGGAGCTCATCCAGTTTATTCTACAGTGATTGCACGTTGGCCAGTTCGAGGTGAGTAATCGCTGTTCTGATATCCAGAAGCTCTTTTCGGTCTTAAGAGACGGTAGCATCAACATTATGTACAAAATAAGTTACAAACAATACGAAAAAACACACAAAATAGCACAATTGGTTAGGCAGCCATCCCCCTCCGGCACCATTCTTCTGGGATATAAGGGTGCAGTGAGATACCCTATAGGTTGGACGATACTTTTCTCGTCAATCATCTTGAAAAAACGTATACTTAAACTGAAAATCAACCAAAGTCAGCCTTGAAATGCTTTATCTAAATGTTGAAAGTGCGTAGGTGACGGAGAGAAACAAAATGGTGCAGTTTGAGGCCATGTGGCAGAGAGTGATGCGGGAGATGGGGGTGTGAGCAAGTGGGTATGGGCAAGTGTGATGTAGTTGTCGCTATATGACTGTGCCATCAACTTATTTCTTTAGCAGACATCACTTGCTGTTTATATTCAGTCAACACATATTTTAAGAATATCATGGAATATAACAACATTTGTTTCACTTAGAATAAACATTAGTGTAACAACAGTTTTAGTAAGTAATATGCTACAGTCAAGTTACAGCTTCTTCTGACAAAGTAGAGACAAAAAAATAAGTGTATTTTTTCGGGTGTGCGTGCGGGACAGAGGAATAGCAATTCTTACACTATTGTTCTAAATTCAATCACCCTCTTCTTCTTCTTCATCCTCATCATTCAGTTAATTCAAATTCAGTTTTGAAGTCGTGCACAATTATCCGTTTCTATTTGGTTCATATCGCCCATTCAGTGACAGCATTCATTCAGGTAGAGACACATTAGTGCCTTGGGACCCAAAAGCATAATCAGCGCTCTAACTCCCCCTTGCGGTGGTCTGGAGCAATGAAGCAGTGGAGCAGGGTAACGTACTAAACCACAAATTACCTCTATGTCCCGTGGCATAATCTCAAAACGTTTAATTGAGGAACCACTGTAACCTTCCATAGGGTTGCATTATTTTCCAGAGAACACATAGAGCCCCGAGTTGATTATACCATGGCTATAATTTAAAAGTGGAACTGACAGCGTTTTAGCAACATGAAATCGTATTAAAATCTGTTCATATACACCCCCGGGAAGAATATTACACTTTTTTTAAAAACATTTTCAGACAAGCGAAAACTTAGATATGGTCATTTTCACGTTTTCATAAATTCATAGAATGCTTGGGAACGACGTATAGTAAGGCATTTGTGAAAATTCTATAGCAATATAGAGTGGTAAAGCTGCCGTGCGTTTGGGCAATTAATAGGCACTGCAGTGAATAAAACCTAATAAAAACATCTGTCTTGTTCAAGACCGGAGTCTACGCAGACTGGTGCGCCATTGCCAATCAGAGCTACAGTAGGCCTATATGCAAATAAGTAATTTGCCACACGGACCCACCCTCTTTCAATTTGAAATGGACTGTGTTTACTGGCAGTAGCAACAGCGCGACATTAGATCATTAGAACGCATTCGCCAAAAGCCACAAAATACACCTGAATGGATTTCTACAGATATGTAAGTACCACGGGAGTCCTCTTACATTTGGGAAATTCACAGTCCCATTGATCAAACAACCATTAAAAGGTAGGCTCTCAGTTGCCTATGCACATCAACAAGATCAACAACTAATGCTAGCCAGAGCGAGATGAGCTAAAATCTAACGAGGGAACATTAGATAAACCCTCTCAAACTCTTTCTGCTAGTCGGCTTTCAAAATTGCACTGATAAACGATGGGGAATAGTAGCCTGCTCGTCCTTCTGCAGCTTGCCTGCCAATGCACGCTTGTCCCAACCCACGTTTTGACAACTGAATGGGAACTTGCCTGCCCACCCATTTGATCGACGCCAAATACATTTGACAACTAAGAGATATGCTAACTGTGGAGAAGTCGTTCAATTTCAGCATAACTAGATAGCTAGCAAAGCGATTCACATTTCTTGCTAGCTAACCAAATGACACCTGCATCTCAAGCTGTAGCCACCCAAAAACAAATAGAGGGAAAAATCAGTCACTCACCCACTCCTCCAATAACATTACATCCTCCTAGCAGCTAGTTAGCTAGCTAAAGTTAGGCTTTGTGTTTTTAGTTTCCTAAATAAATAGCTACGCTAGCCCAGGAGTGTCAAACTCCATCAGCGCAAGGACCATATTGAAAAAACACAACAAATTTGCGGGCCGTAATAATTTTTACATGTGCAACTGCAACCCAAACGGGCCATGTTTTATTAGAAAAAAATATGGCCCTTTATAATGTCCACTTATGTACATATGATGCTGTATATAGCATTTTGACTTATTAAAACAAAAATAGATAAATAATATTTGTCCAGCCTTTGCTGCTATGCTTGTAGATGTGCATAATAGTCTGCGACCCTAATCAAAAAGTATTTAATAACTTCAAATAACATACAGTGGGGAAAAAAAGTATTTAGTCAGCCACCAATTGTGCAAGTTCTCCCACTTAAAAAGATGAGAGAGGCCTGTAATTTTCATCATAGGTACACGTCAACTATGACAGACAAAATCAGAAAAAAATATCCAGAAAATCACATTGTAGGATTTTTAATGAATTTATTTGCAAAGTATGGTGGAAAATAAGTATTTGGTCAATAACAAAAGTTTCTCAATACTTTGTTATATACCCTTTGTTGGCAATGACACAGGTCAAACGTTTTCTGTAAGTCTTCACAAGGTTTTCACACACTGTTGCTGGTATTTTGGCCCATTCCTCCATGCAGATCTCCTCTAGAGCAGATGTTTTGGGGCTGTGGCTGGGCAACACTGACTTTCAACTCCCTCCAAAGATTTCCTATGGGGTTGAGATCTGGAGACTGGCTAGGCCACTCCAGGACCTTGAAATGCTTCTTACGAAGCCATTCCTTCGTTGCCCGGGCGGTGTGTTTGGGATCATTGTCATGCTGAAAGATCCAGCCACGTTTCATCTTCAATGCCCTTGCTGATGGAAGGTTTTCACTCAAAATCTCACGATACATGGCCCCATTCATTATTTTCTTTACACGGATCAGTCGTCCTGGTCCCTTTGCAGAAAAACAGCCCCAAAGCATGATGTTTCCACCCCCATGCTTCACAGTAGGTATTGTGTTCTTTGGATGCAACTCAGCATTCTTTGTCCTCCAAACACGACGAGTTGAGTTTTTACCAAAAAGTTATATTTTGGTTTCATCTGACCATATGACATTCTCCCAATCCTCTTCTGGATCATCCAAATGCACTCTAGCAAACTTCAGACGGGCCTGGACATGTACTGGCTTAAGCAGGGGGACACGTCTAGCACTGCAGGATTTGAGTCCCTGGCGGCGTAGTGTGTTACTGATGGTAGGCTTTGTTACTTTGGTCCCAGCTCTCTGCAGGTCATTCACTAGGTCCCCCGTGTGGTTCTGGGATTTTTGCTCACCGTTCTTGTGATCATTTTGACCCCACGGGGTGAGATCTTGTGTGGAGCCCCAGATCGAGGGGAGATTATCAGTGGTCTTGTATGTCTTCCATTTCCTAATAATTGCTCCCACAGTTGATTTCTTCAAACCAAGCTGCTTACCTATTGCAGATTCAGTCTTCCCAGCCTGGTGCAGGTCTACAATTTTGTTTCTGGTGTCCTTTGACAGCTCTTTGGTCTTGGCCATAGTGGAGTTTGGAGTGTGACTGTTTGAGGTTGTGGACAGGTGTCTTTTATACTGATAACAAGTTCAAACAGTTGCCATTAATACAGGTAACGAGTGGAGGACAGAGGAGCCTCTTAAAGAAGAAGTTACAGGTCTGTGAGAGCCAGAAATCTTGCTTGTTTGTAGGTGACCAAATACTTATTTTCCACCATAATTTGCAAATAAATTCATTAAAAATCCTACAATGTGATTTTCTGGAATTTATTTCTCTCAATTTGTCTGTCATAGTTGACGTGTACCTATGATGAAAATTACAGGCCTCTCTCATCTTTTTAAGTGGGAGAACTTGCACAATTGGTGGCTGACTAAATACTTTTTTTCCCCACTGTATCTATATCAGAGCATATGAGCGGAGTGGAGCGGTGAGAATCTCAGCTCCTCGCTCACGGAGCTGTTCACCCCTCCGCTCCCCCCGCTCAAAGCCACATCAGGCCAGTCCGCTCATTATCGCTCAGCGCTCAATGCAGTTTGTATCGCGCTCCACTCAAATCGCCCTCTCGCTCGCTCCAAAAAAGGAAAAAAATCTGCATGTATTTCACTTTTAGCTTAAACCACAGCCTTACCTCCCAAAGAACTAAAGAGCAACGACAACATTTTCCAAATAGAAATGTTTTATTTCAAATTACAAATTAGGCCTAGCCTATGTAAGAAGGAATATACACAAAAAGTCCTGTAAAATTAAACGAATCAATGGGCCTAATTATATAAATAAAAATATACAGGCTATACATCAAAGTTTTAAAAGTAAATTAACTATTAGGCCAAAATTCTGATAACTGAACTTTTGCGCAGCTTGCACATGGATTAAAATTAAAATTGTCTTATATCCATTGTCAAACTTTAAAATAAAATTTTAAAAAATGAATTGCTTTCCTTATCTACAGTTCTTTTGAGTTCACCTTCAAGAACACAAGTTTGGCCAATGTCTGAGGCTTCAGACTCATGCGGTGGTTTCTTGACAGCAGGCCAGCAGCGGAGAAAACCCTCTCTGCGCTCGCAGACCCGCTTGGGATGCTGAACACAATGCGAGCTACTTTAGCCAGGCGGGGAAAAGACGTGGAGTTTTCTTTCCAAAATCGAATAACATCTGCGTCTGGGTTCTGTCTCGGGGATGAGAGGTAATTTTCGACTTCACCTTTGGCGTCTCCGGTTATGTGTAGCTGCTCGCTGAAGTATGACCCGAACAGGCGAGCTCTTTTTGGTTCAGGCTCGGGATTCAGGTCAGCGGCGGGTGGGGTGTCTGTCTCGTGTGTCCCGCTGGGAGCATTCATTTCCTCAACTTCTTTTATGAGGAGGTCGCGGATCTCCCCTAGTTTGTTGCATACAGACTCATCTCGGATTATCCATTCTGTCTTGAAACGGGGATCTAACACTGATGCTAAAATGAGATGTTTATCAGTATAGTATATTCCATAGCGAATTGACATGTTGTTTGCCAATGTTTCTGCAAAAGCAGCGATGCCCATTGAAAGTGCAGCGTGAGTGTCATCGGTGAGCAGGGATTTGATTTCTGTGACAGCAGGGAGGATCATCCCCAGGTTCCCCAGCTCCTTCTGCATTTTGTCTGTGAGGTCTGCCAGTGGTGTCAGCACACTGACAAGGTGCGTCAGCTGCCGTACTTGATTCAGGGTGATGTTAGCAACATTAGACTTGAGTTTGTTTTGCCATAACGGGTCTTTTTGGAACAACCGGATTAATGACTGAATCATCCGCAGCTGGCTGCTCCATCGAGTGGCGCAGGCATTTGTGGGGCGGACACCTAATTGGTCGGTTTCCTCTGTTTTCAGGGTGCTCTTGCGTACACTTTTCACCAGGTGCCCGACTTTCACTAACAGCCTATTAATGTTGTCGTGCTCGTTAATGGCGTCTTTGATCGCCAGCTGAAGCATGTGAATGGGGCATCTCAGATGTAAATTTGACACAGTAAAGTACTGATTTATCATAGTTTCTACATTAGAGGTTATCACTTCCACATGGACTTGCGAGGGCGCAGGTGGTCCCTCATCCTCCTCTTCATGTTCTGCACTGCTGCTGGCATCCGCGGTCACTTCACCCTCCGCCTCCTCTTCAGTGCCAGGGAGGAGGTTAAATGCCTTGATCATGTTGCTGGCACTGTCAGTGACGACCCGAATCACACGTCGTTGCACGTTCCAATATTTCAGTACACTTTCATACTTTTGGTAAATACGATCTGCGGTATGGTGCCCCTGTATGTGCTCACAGCCCAACAAAACCGTGTGCCCCCGGAACGTCCCATCAATGAAACTGGCCACGATGCCAAGGAAGCTGTGCCCTCTTCTACTGGTCCAAATGTCCGCAGACAGAACGAGCCCATCACCATTTTGCAGTAGGTCTTGCAGTTTGGCTTCCATCTCTTCCAGGGCATGTGGCATGAGTGTGTCCCGTACGGTGTTGTAGCATGGGGGGGTGTAGCCCGGTTGAGCTGCGCTGGCGAAGTGTTGCATCCCTTCGCGTTCTCCTTTACTCAGCGGTTCATAGTCCATGTAAATCATTTTAAAAAATGCTACATCCAGCTCTCTTTTTCTCTCCCTTGTTATGGTTGGGCCTTTGCGTGCAGTGAAGAAACTTTTGAATTCCTCAACCCCTTTCTCTTGTTGCTGCTGCTGCTCCTCTTGCTCTATAAAATACAAATTCATGGACGACACAAATTAAATTAAACAAACCATATATTAGGCCTACTTTGAATGACAAAACAAATTTGTTTGAATATTAGGCTATATTTACTTTACACTTTTGTTACAAGTTACCCTATTCAACTTGCTAACCTTTTGCTTTCTTCCCAGCGTGTTCACATAGCACACTTTCGTGTTTTCGAGAGATGTGTCTTTTTAGATTCCAAAATGAATCTTTACTGACTGAAACGATGTCACCACATTCTTTTTCTTGAACCACATTATCATTGTTAGTTAGTTTTATATTAATAGTACACCTGTATGACTTCTCATTTTCCTTTTTGAAGTACTTGGTGAACTCCATTATTGAGCCGAGTTTTGACTGAAAATAGTCTACTGTTGATGACTGTGCAAGACACAGATGGATTCTGGGTCAGGCTTGAGCATGCTTCAGACTCGTGGTGTGAGCAGAGCGAAATTGGAGCGGGACATAGGGCGACGCTCTGTCCTTTTAAAAATGCCGCTCTGCGCTCTGTCCAAAATCCGTCCGCTCGCGCTCCCCGCTCGCTCCCGCTCCACTCCGCTCACATGCTCTGATCTATATGTTGTTGTAACATTTCAACCTAAAACATGGTTTTCATTTATTTTTTTTACTGCATGCGGCACGGTTGAATGCAGCATTGCTGTATGGTGCCAGACTGCAACATTTTAGTAACCTAGCTTGGCCTGTGTCTGTCTGTACACTTTCCCTTCGCTGCGCGCTCTAAACGGGACACACACGAAAGCAGCGCAGTTGAAGTTCAATTCAATGATGCAAGCACATCAGACTGTAATTTCATGAAGTAGATGACTCAACTGATGACTCCTTTATACTGGCTTGTGTCCCCTATTCGGCCCAGGGGCTTTGTGTTTGACACATGTGCGCTAGTCTATTAGCCACGTTATGACAGGCTTGTGATCATTGCCCTAGCTAGTTTGATTGAAACTGAAATGGTGCATCCCGAATGGGTGGAGGCAGCAAACAATGTACCAGGCCATCTGTGATTTACAACCTGACAGCAATATTTTTTGAACTACCAAGTATTGGTGAATTATATTAATCATGCATTGAACTGCATCCATCTATTCTGCCAACAATATCTATTTATTATGGCCATCGAAATGTTAGCTATTAAAATCAGATCCAACAATAATATCAAGGGATTAGAAATCCAGGGTTTAAAAACAAAAGGTGTCATTGTATGCTGATGATTAATGTTTTCTTTTAAATCCACAATTTACAATCTGTAGAAACAATGAGAATAGAAGGGTTCAGAACTTTTGTGAAACATTCCATTTGAAAAAGATATGGCAAATAGAAATCCAATATGGATGGTGTTAAGAGATAGATGGGAGGTGTTGAATGGAGCTAGGATGGGACTAATAACAACAAGATAACTAATGTAAAGCATACTGTGTCCATAATAAGTATATAGATTATAGGTTGACAGCTTTTGTGAAAGAGCACAGTTAGAAATATATGGCATATTGAAGCAAACCAGATGGACATCATGAAAATGATAGGAGAGGATGAGGGTAGAGGAAGTTCAGGAGTAAAAACAAACAAAATAGAATTATTGTAAAATTGACTGTGTCCATAAAATGTATATAGTATGTATAAGCTGGAAGTAGAGGCCTAAGCGTTGTTGTTCATTAGTTTACTCTAATTAGGGGAGGGGTGGTGGGGTTGTAAAGTTTTTTTTAAAGGATATGCATGTATGTATGTATATGTACACATATATACACTGCTCAAAAAAATAAAGGGAACACTAAAATAACATCCTAGATCTGAATGAATGAAATAATCTTATTAAATACTTTTTTCTTTACAGTTGAATGTGCTGACAACAAAATCACACAAAAATTATCAATGGAAATCAAATTTATCAACCCATGGAGGTCTGGATTTGGAGTCACCCTCAAAATTAAAGTGGAAAACCACACTACAGGCTGATCCAACTTTGATGTAATGTCCTTAAAACAAGTCAAAATGAGGCTCAGTAGTGTGTGTGGCCTCCACGTGCCTGTATGACCTCCCTACAACGCCTGGGCATGCTCCTGATGAGGTGGCGGATGGTCTCCTGAGGGATCTCCTCCCAGACCTGGACTAAAGCATCCGGCAACTCCTGGACAGTCTGTGGTGCAACGTGGCGTTGGTGGATGGAGCGAGACATGATGTCCCAGATGTGCTCAATTGGATTCAGGTCTGGGGAACGGGCGGGCCAGTCCATAGCATCGATGCCTTCCTCTTGCAGGAACTGCTGACACACTCCAGCCACATGAGGTCTAGCATTGTCTTGCATTAGGAGGAACCCAGGGCCAACCGCACCAGCATATGGTCTCACAAGGGGTCTGAGGATCTCATCTCGGTACCTAATGGCAGTCAGGCTACCTCTGGCGAGCACATGGAGGGCTGTGCGGCCCCCCGAAGAAATGCCACCCCACACCATGACTGACAACCGCCAAACCGGTCATGCTGGAGGATGTTGCAGGCAGTAGAACGTTCTCCACGGCGTCTCCAGACTCTGTCACGTCTGTCACATGTGCTCAGTGTGAACCTGCTTTCATCTGTGAAGAGCACAGGGCGCCAGTGGCGAATTTGCCAATCTTGGTGTTCTCTGGCAAATGCCAAACGTCCTGCACGGTGTTGGGCTGTAAGCACAACCCCCACCTGTGGACGTCGGGCCCTCATACCACCCTCATGGAGTCTGTTTCTGACCGTTTGAGCAGACACATGCACATTTGTGGCCTGCTGGAGGTCATTTTGCAGGGCTCTGGCAGTGCTCCTCCTTGCACAAAGGCTGAGGTAGCAGTCCTGCTGCTGGGATGTTGCCCTCCTACGGCCTCCTCCACGTCTCCTGATGTACTGGCCTGTCTCCTGGTAGCGCCTCCATGCTCTGGACACTACGCTGACAGACACAGCAAACCTTCTTGCCACAGCTCGCATTGATGTGCCATCCTGGATGAGCTGCACTACCTGAGCCACTTGTGTGGGTTGTAGACTCCGTCTCATGCTACCACTAGAGTGAAAGCACCGCCAGCATTCAAAAGTGACCAAAACATCAGCCAGGAAGCATAGGAACTGAGAAGTGGTCTGTTGTCACCACCTGCAAAACCAGTCCTTTATTGGGGGTGTCTTGCTAATTGCCTATAATTTCCACCTGTTGTCTATTCCATTTGCACAACAGCATGTGAAATGTATTGTCAATCAGTGTTGCTTCCTAAGTGGACAGTTTGATTTCACAGAAGTGTGATTGACTTGGAGTTACATTGTGTTGTTTAAGTGTTCCCTTGATTTTTTTGAGCAGTGTATATATATATATATATATATATATATATATATATATATATATATATATATATTTGCAGGGGGGAACAAAACATATGAGGGATTGGAAGTGATGCAGACAATTACATTGATGGAAGTTACAATCTATCTGCAATATTAAAGCTGATCTACCCCCCAAAAAAAAAAAAAAAAAAAATAAATAAATAAATAAATAACTATACAATAACAAAATAATAATAAAAAATAATAATAACAATGCCTTACTGTACGTCATGGAATTTTTTGTGAAATAGAACCTATTTTTAAAACCTCTTATGAAGTTGGTTTTGAAGCATAAACTGGGAATGTTATATGTTTTACTGATATTATGATTGTCTGTTTGTTTCATATCTGCAAAGTAGTTAAAACGCTGTCAGAAATGTGTTCATTTGCAGGTAGATGTGTGTTCATTTACATGTAGAAATGTGTTCAACATCCACTGAAGTAGCTAGCAAGTTTACTAGATAGCTACAGTAGTTGCCTTGCTAACCAAACAAACAGACTTGCTAGTTTAGCTAACCAAACCATCAGTCCTAGCTTGCTATTATGCAAATTGAATTCAATTCAATTCCAATAATTCAATTCCAATAATGTTTTTAAATCAAATTTTCAAAAGCAGCTCAAAACATAGAACATGTAAGAATGAACTATAGCCATTGAATTCTACCGTGCTGATATACTGTGCGTTATAGGGAAATAATGCAGACTCTAGAACAGTGCCGATTTTTTTTTCATGAGCATGGCCTTATTTCTATTACAGCATATTGGATGACTCTCATTCATATTCCATTCACCCAGTTCAATGTAACAGCGATAGGTTTAAGCTACTACATGATACTTGAATTTTCCCTACACCCATCATGAGGTTGATACAACCTAGCCTATTAATGAAAGTTTACAACGTAGGTGCACACAGGTCAAGACAAATTTGAGGTGACAGACAGTGACATTGAATACAGCCTTGCACACTCTTGCCTGCACCTAGCTGATATAGGGTGTAATCATTAGTCCAACAGTTGCAAATGAGAGTTTCTATTGGACAAATTCAGGTATGTTTATCCCCATTTTGTTCCGTTTGCTTCTGTTTTAGAAATGTTTTTCAACAGAATCGGCTGAATGAATACACCCCTGTTCACGCTCATAACAGCCACATTGTATTCCTTATCTTCCCTTCGCTTGTGGACTTCAATGCACAACACATCAGTTGTATGTGACCAGGCGAAAAAACCGTTCCAAGCCAAACCGCTACACACAGCCTACATTGTTGTCACCATATAAGCTAAAGTAACGTCATAGTCAGCATAGCTAATAGAACTAATATGTTAGTAAACCCGCTACAATCATGCAGTAACGTTAGTGTAGTCAGTAAGCAGTTACACCGGCGGGCCCTGGTGGCAATAAATTAGTAATACCAAAAGCTTACCTTGACTTGGAAGAGTTCCAGTGTTGTGTTGGAAAGTCATAGCCAGCTAGCTAAAATAGCATCCCTCTAAGCAGGGTGTTTCAGTAGGCTAAACTAGTTAGCTGCATTTGCTAGCTAAGTAAGTGAAACTGAAAAAACTCTCTCTCTCTTGCTTCTCCTTCATTTTGGAAGAAATTAATTTGTTTAACTATTCAACTATTGTCTTTCTCTCTCTTTGAGTCAACTACTCACCACATGTTATACACTGCAGTGCTAGCTAGCTGTAGCTTATGCCTTCAGTACTTGATTAATTATCTGATCCTTTGATTGGGTGGACAACATGTCAGTTCATGCTGCAAGAGCTCTGATAGGCTGGAGGACGTCCTCTGGAAGTTGTCATAATTACTGTGTAAATCTATGGAAGGGGGTGAGAACCATGAGCCTCCTAGGTTTTGTATTGAAGTCAATGTACCCAGAGGAGGACGGAAGTTAGCTGTCCTCCGGCTACACCATGGTGCTACCCTACTGAGTGCTGTTGAGGCTACTGTAGACCTTTGCAAAATAGTGTGTTTTAATCAGTTATTTGGTGACGTGATTATATTTAGTTTAGTTTTATCTAAAAGGGATAGCTTTTTAAATGTTTTACCATTTTTATTTTTATGAAATTCACTGAGGTTGTCCTTCCCTTCCTCCTCTGAGGAGCCTACACTGCTCTAGAATGCCCTTCAAGCCAATCAGAAACGAGTATTCAACAATGCCATGGTATAACCATGAAATGAAGTGAGAAAGTTAAATAGCTTCAGAGATACACTCACTTGATTGAGGATTTCCAGCCACTCCTGCCATGGCATGCTGACCCATTTGCATCTGCCCCATGCCACCCATGGGCGCACCAGGTGGCCGAGGCCCCATACCGATGCCCCCTGGAACCCCTGGAACACCTGTGAGATTTGTCAGGGCATTCATGGGATCTGGAAGAGGGGAGGCAATATGTACATTTACACCTGGGCAGTGGCATGTGTAGCAATGTAGATATTCTTCTGAATGTATTTTAGTAATGGAGAACATGTTTTGCATAATAACAACACAACTCACCTGGACCTCCTCCTTGCGCCTTTTTATCTGCAAAACAAAACATAGTCCATTACGTAACTCGACAGAATAGCTGTCTTGAAAAATATGAACGTGAGCTAGACATACATAGCAGATAGAAAAAGTATGTGGGGTACTTACGAATGTCTCTGAAGTGAATGATCAACCTGGCTACCAGGGACAAGTATTCTTCCTGTTCAGAAGTAAACAACAATACCCTTATTAGATGAGAAATGGCCATTATAGTAATTACAGTTACTCATATTCAATGTTACAGAGTGTTGTCTGATGATCCATGATGAGGTTACTAGGTGTGTGTAAATTAAAAACATTCACTCACTCTAGATTTGGCTTTGACATAAACATGGTTCTCCATATCATTGCTGGACTTTGTGTGTGCAGTCCCAGCCTTTCTTATCGCCTCTTCACTGAAAAAGAGGAAGCGATTCAGATAGATTTTGCCAGCTGTATTTCGCTAGCAACACATGCCAATGATATTAGCTACATTCCTGGCAGATGAAGTGCATTTTATTCCAAGTGAGGCCAAGCAGGAATGTCACCGCGGTTTGTGTTGTAGCTAGCATCTCGCTAACTAACATTAACTAAAGTTAGCTAACTACATAGCAGGGGCGGATCCAGGAACACAGATTCTATGGGGACAGTCGAGTGGAAAAAGGCTACAGAGACAAGCGGGAACAACAGGAACTTCTGTTATGAGTGTGGGGATTCACTGCCGCTACCTAAGCTGCAGAAGACAGTCTTCTGTTTTGAGCTGTGAGGAATGGAAGAGGAAAAAGAGGAAGAAGGCGTTGAAGAGAATGAGGAAAGCAGAGGTTGAATTTGATGAAGATGCCGATAGAAAGGGAGATGGGGGGTGAAGAAGACTGATGTCAAGTACAAACAGAGTGAGCAGTACGCTAAGTCGAATGCTGGAGGTGAAATGGAAGTGAGTGATGGCGAGTGAAGTGAAGTGGAAGGTGTGGTGAAGAGGTCGGAGCCCGCACCTGGCATCGATGGACATGATAAAGAAGAATCTGGTCCAGTAGGAGTGAGATTTTGCCTTTTGGTGGATCCATTTGTGGTTTCAGGGTGGGTGGAAAAGGAGTTGAGTCAGTGAAGGTAACACGTAGTGGGCTTGTGATATTTGTGTGTGTTTCTTCCAACCAGAAGGAGCAGGCGCTCCGTGTCACGCAACTACTTTGTTACAGGTGTCAAGCTTATAGGCATGTGGCAGCAGTGTGTAGGAGGGAAGTTCCTAGGTGGGAGAAGTGTGCAGAAAATCATGAGACTGTGTAGTATTGGGGAAATAAGCAGTATGTGCTAATTGTAGGGGTGGACATTGTGCTGGAGATCAGAAGTGTCCGGTTGAGAGGCGGGTTGAGGTGGCCAGAGTCAGAGTATGGGCAGAGGGTGTCGTATGCTGAGGCAGTGAAAAAAGTAGAGGAAGATGGATCAAGGGTGAGGGATCCTGAGAGAATCCCTGTGAATAGTAGATCTGTGCCAGCACAGAGGGATAGGTCAATGAGTGATATATGCTTCAGTAAGGTTTGATTCTAAGCGTTCATAGCTATGGTTATCAACTGTACAGCAGAGATGGAACGTAAGTCACATAAAATAGATTTGGTGGCAGTGGCAGAGAAGTATTTGGGGGTACGAAATTTGACTTCAGAAGAGTTACAGGGCATGTTGAGTGGTGGTGTCCTGTCCTCGCAGGCCGTTGTCCTGGGGTAGGGCCAGATAGGGTTAAATAGTGGAATAGGGTGGTGGGTTTAAATTAGTGTTGGTTATTTCATTTTGTGGATCAAATTATAACGGTTTATATCCCAGTCTTGTTGGTGGCGGTAATGCAACATCAATTGGATGCCAACCGCCGTTAAACCTCTCCGAAGTTACATAGCAAACAAAGCAAAGACAGCGAAGGCTAGCTGGCTAGTTTAACTAACCTTTAGCTGAAAGCCCAATTAGCTAAACGTCTCAAAACGTATCGAAAAAACTGTAATTAGCTAAGTCTTTATGGCAAATACCAATACGGACACATGTAGCTAACTGCATCAACCCCGATGACGCTTGGCTTACGGCCTCATATCAAGCATGTTTCATAGCTAGCTGGCTAGTAACCTGAGCAGCCGCTTATGGGCTGATCCATCATGCCCACTAGCGGCTGCCCAGGCTAGCTGGCTAACTGCTAACTTGTTAGCTTTTAGCGCTGACTGAAGTTGTGGTGAGCTAGCTAGCCACTGTAGTGATAATAGCGGAGTAACTAAAATATTACAAACAATGTTAATAAAACAAAATTGTCTCACATTTGTGCAACAACTTTCTGTCGGAATGCAGGGCTTCTCCAGTCGCTATCTGGTCCTGGGACCTCCATTGCAGACGTCTTCTTCTTCGTGTGAATTTTCGGCACACTAGACGCTGTGTTGCGTATTGCTGCCTTTGGCAGGTCGGAGTGCGGATTGCACATTCTGGTCACAAGAAAATGGGAATGGGGAAATCTTAAATTACACTACCATCTAACCCTGCACCTATACACTATCCCCCCAAAACCACCACCCATCCCAATACTTGGCCCTAAATGATCCTACACCAGGCTGTCGACCTGGGAGGATGAAACCCCTTCTCTCAACTTCCTGTACATCTTCTGCACTAAAACCTCTTACACCCAAAATATTTATCTGCTGCTGCAACCTTGGACAGGAAAAGGCGCAACGCTCGCTCACCATAAAAATACGTAGTTTTATTAGACACGTTTAAAAGATTGACGTTTCGGCCCTCAATGGCCTACTTCAGAATAATCACAAAGGGAATGGACAAGTTCATATAGGGCATGGGGAAGAATATTAGGGAGAAAACTCTGCTGCTAAAACTACCACATCTATCTCCTGTGATTCCCACTCCATCAGTACAGTGCAGTTGAACACCATGGCTATAAATGGAAGAAATACAACCTTACTAAAACTCTCTCTTCAGGCCTACTCACTGTGGGGCTCCCAGTCGAATCACTCACGCTTGGGCTATCCACTACTCTCTTCGCTGCCTCAGCATTGGAAACTTTCTGCCACACTCAAACTCTGGCAATCTCAACCTGTCTCTCTCTCACAGGGCACTTCAGATCCCCAGCTGCATGGGTGCACCCACAGTTGACACAAAGTGCTTTCTCTGTCCCAACTGTACACTCCCTCTGACTATGTCCTCCTGCACATTTCTCACATCTTGGGATCTCCCTTCTACACACTGCTGCAACATGTCCTAATCCTTGGCACCTAAAGCACTGTAGAGGATTCGGAACAGAATAGCAACCACAACCTAACCTGACCTCATCAGATAGAAAGTCTGTGTCAAAGCTCAACAAGACAGACAGTTTATTCTCAGTCTCGCCATTGCCACTGAAATTGCTTTTCTTTCAAAAACAAGGCCTTTTCTAAGTGACCCCAAACTTTTGAACGGTAGTGTAAATACCACGGAAGCCCACTTACATTTGGGGAATACACAGTCCTATTGATCAAACAAGCATGAAAAGTTAGGCTCTCTCCCTCAGTTGCCTATGCACATCAACAACATCAACAACTAATGCTAGCCAGAGCGAGATGAGCTAAAATCTAACGAGGGAACATTAGATAAACCCTCTCAAACTCTTTCTGCTAGTCGGCTTTCAAAATTGCACTGATAAACGATGGGGAATAGTAGCGGGGAATAGTAGCCTGCTCGTCCTTCTGCAGCTTGCCTGCCAATGCATGCTTGTCCCAACCCACATTTTGACAACTGAATAGGAACTTGCCTGCCCACCCATTTGATCGATGCCAAATACATTTGATTGACAACTAAGAGATGTGCTAACTGTGGATAAGTCGTTCAGCATAAGTTCAGCATAACTAGCTAGCTAGCGAAGCGATTCACATTTCTTGCTAGCTAACCAAATGGCACCTGCATCTCTAGCTGTAGACACCCAAAAACGATATGAGGGTTAAAAGTCGGTCCCTCCCCACTCCTCCATTGACATGACATACTCCTAGCAGCTAGCTAGCTAACGTTAGGCTTCGTGTTTTAGCTTGCTAAATAAATAGCTAGCTACATAAATAGATACGCCAGACCAGGGGTGTCAAACTCCATCAGCACACGGACCATATTGAAAAAACACAACGATTTGGCGGGCCAAACATATCCTCTTTGTTTTTACAAAAAAACGTTCAACTGCGACCCAAACTGGCCATGTTTTATTAGAAAAAATATGGCCCTTTATAATGTCCACTTATGTACATAGGATGCTGTTGTGGGGATCTATTTTCTTATAACTAGATGTGATGCCTAGCTTAGAAAGAATACATTAATGATTAAACATAATAGGTTTGTGCTGTACTGATATAGATTGTTTAACATAACAAGCTGTGATTAATGTGAGGAACCGTTAGGGGGTAGGCTGAGACAGACTTGTGATTCACACACACACACTGCCTCCATGTTAAACCGCTCAAGGACATGTGTTCTGCTACAAAGAAGAACAAACTATGTCTGAGGTTGCTTATGTAGTGCCTAAAAGAAACACTTTTGCTGGTCCATGCTTGTGATGATAAGAAGATCCGCCGACACTGTACTCTGTTTTTAAAGGTTTATTATAACAAAGGTTCCAGCATCGGAATTTGACAGATTCTGCAGATATCTGTGAGACAGCACAGCCAATCAGTAATTTGCTATCTTCCCTCTCTGTTCAAGACATGGCATTATATCGTACATGGCCAGAGCATGGCGTGATTCTAACATCCAATCACTGGCCATTACATATCCTCTTTTCCAGGAATTTAGTAATGCTTTCCAGATGTTTCAGCAAAAAGAGCCACGTTTCCTATAACACACTTTTTGTAAACGTCAGCACAATCCCAGACTGTTTAAGATACTACATATTCCCCCTTCGAGACTAATTAAGTCTCGAAAACAAAAAAGAATAGGATTATGACAAATAACAATTCTTGCTCTTGAGTAACTTTAACAATAAACCAAAATTAATGGAGATTAAACACATGTTTATATAGACACATTTTTTGTATGTAGTGTAAATACATTATTATGGAGTGTAAATAAATTGTCATGGAGTGTAAATAAATTGTCATGGAGTGTAAATGAATTGTCATGGAGTGTAAATGAATTGTCATGGAGTGTAAGAGCGAAAAACCTGTCTGGCAGCTTTCATTCCAAATATCCATCAGTCAGTCAAGACAGGAAAATTCTCTCACGGCCCCTCTGCCCTAGGCGACCACCTAAGTACTCCAGATCAATTCACACATCTTCATGAATACATTTTAAGCTATGATGCAATTGAATACATATGAAAAACCCCAGCAAACAAAATACAATCAAAATGTCCACATTCAGGCTGGTCGACCCATCGGACCCTCCTGTGGATTCTCTCTGTCCTTGCCTAGACCCCATATCCCTAAACTTCAACGAAATAAACAAAAACATCTGAGGTCCCCACATGTACCCAACACAGAAAACATAATTCTTCAAAAATTAATACAGAAAGAATATAACACTGGAGTGTAGTAAGAATATAACACTTCATCTCCTCCACAGTGTCATCTTTCAATGCGACGTTGATGATGGAATCGGAACATTTCCACTCCTTCCTTGTTCCACTTCCTCCAGTCCATTCATATTGTCCATGTTTGAGTATTTGAGTCCCTCTACATATTCCCCCATATGCTTCTGGAAGAAAAGAAAATACCAAACAGTATCTTTTGCAAAACAACATATGCAAATTAAAACATCAATGTCAACTAAAAATGATATATAAAATTAGATATAAAATGAATCACATTCCATTTCCCCCTTTGATTCATCACAATAATATAATCATCCCACAATCAGATATTCCAAATTTCCTAGAGTTATTTCAACCCTAGTTTTCATAACATTTTAGTCTGACTTTTTCCAATTTTTTTCTTTCTCTAATTTTTCAAAAACCATTTCACTGATTTATTCACAAAACTCTTTCCCATTTTCTGAGGATATTAAATCGGGAAATTCCCACCTGCTGATGACTTCTTTACACAATAACTTTGCAACCGACTGAGCATATTTTAGCTTAGTTGAACATCTTATGCACCACTTGGTATATGAATGTAACCAAGAATAACAGTCACACATTATTTTTTCAGACAGATTATGCACCTACCTATGACATAGTCTATTCAAGAAAATATGGTTCCCAAAAACTCTACTCCTTTGTGATCTTTATCCTAATCTCCCCTTTTACAACATTAGCTAACCCATAGCTTCCTAAATCATCATGGTTTCTCCAAAACAATAATTGATTGCTACTCTAACGATTTTTCTATTTCATTGTCTTCAAAACACTTGCTTTGAAAGTCCTTCAATTTATGGTTCAATCCCTTGACTTGCTTCATCTTTCAATTGATACTGATTCTTCCAAGGATGTCTTCCTCCTCAACTTTCACCTCAATTGAGTTCAATCTCAGTCCTACTTTGATATCACAAACATTCTTGAACTTTTTTTTTTTTTTTTTTTTTTTTTCAACATCTCTTCTTCCATAGATTCTCAATCCATCTTCACACTTCAAACACATTCATTTATCTTCCGTATAGCTTATGACTCTCCTTGTCCTTGAGCCAAAATCATCATTTTCAGAAATCGCTGATTTTCACTTCCCATAGTCCATTGTTTATTTTCACTTCAATTGTTGGATCTTTTTCTCTTCTTCTCTAATCGGTGCTATCAGTTGAAACTCCTCCTTTTCGGATCTTCTGGGCACCTCTAGAATTCTTGCTCCTTTCCTCTAAAGGGTTCACCTGTCCTCCAGATGATCTTCACTTGCTCCTGTATCTTCCTCTGAAATTATTTCTTTCCAGAAACTATCTATGGATATGAAACAACTTGTACCACTAGTTGTGGCTGGTACAGTTGCATTTGACCTTGTTCAGTTGAAACTGTAGCAGTGATTGTTGATTCGGTTCCCTCTGATTGATCATAACCAACACTTCTTTTCTTCTTCTCCACCAGTTGTATGATTGAGTTTTCAGAGTTTCTTCGTCTTGTTCTTTCTCGTTGTTGACATATCAGTATTCTTCAAAAGGTTCTCTTCTAAGTTCTGTTCTTGAAATATCATCTTCTTACCAGTGGCCTTTCCTTTGGCCTCACTGTATTATTCTTTTCCTTCAATTCTTGAGGTCTTCATCCAGTCGTGTTACTTCTTCCACTTCTCCATTTCTTCTTTGCTCTCTTGTACCTTCAACTTTCATCAGAGATCAAATCTTGTGTATCCTTCTTCGTTTCTCCTCTTGCCAACTTCCTTCTGATCACAGAGTCATATCCACCCATGCATAACCTCTTCATCATCACTCATCTTCTTTAACTTCCCCTTCTCCTTCACGTTCCAGACATCTCCTATTGTTGGGATCCTTTTCTTCATCAGTTTCTCTTCTCTTCATCTTCATCTTCATCTTTCTGAACCTCCTTCTCTTCGTTTCCAGACATGTCGATTCTTCTTACTTCTGGAGTTTTGAATTCATCTTCATCGTTGTTTCTGCTGGTACCCTATCTATTATTAATCTATATTTCTGATGCAATAATCACTCCTGGATGATCATTGTAAGCTGAGAACAAACATCCCCAAGCTCTACTTTTTGAACCTATCTTATCGCTGAAATATTTTATCAATTTCTGTTTGAGAATGAAGGGCAATTTTTGTTTCCCTTGCCGGATAACCTAGCAACACTTTAATTAAAGGATTACCCCTATTTCAACCCGTGTAATGACTTTCATATGTGTTTCCCTCTTGTTTCCCTCCTTTTTTTTTTTTTTTTTTAATAATTAATCAATTAATCCAATCAATCAATCAACCAATTAAATCAATCAAAAAATCAAATCAATCAATTAATCAATTAGTTTGTGAATTCTATTTTACCAAATTATTGATTGGTGGCAGTCTTACCACATCCGATCAGGAAAGGTAAAGGAAAGTAGTCAACTCCAGAGCAATTAAAAATAAAAGATCTGTACCAACTCACAACCCAATTGCTTAATAAGCACCTAATTACCTTAATTTTACAGAATAATGTTAATGCTGGATTTCCAAGACAACTCTAATCAATACAAGTCATTCACGGAAACTGTAATGTGCAATTATCAATTACATAAAGTCATCAGTCTGTTGCCAAGCTCTTGTGAAATGGTCACAACATGAAATATTCTATGTAAACACAATGTATCAATTATATCCTGTGAGGGAAAGTAGATTTGTGAATAATAACAGCACTGGCCTTGATTTGGACAGGGTTGCCGTCACTGGTGTCAGTTGATGTCAGCCCCTCCTCTTTCTCTCTCTCTCTCTGTCTCCTCCTTCTCGTCTCTCGTATGACAGAAAGGCAAAAGAACAAAGAAGAGTTTAGTTTATACTTTTTTTTTTTCCACATTCACGCTAAGAAATAAGCAAACAGCTTAATTCAGGAATATTATAAATAGCTCAATAACATTTTATTTTATTCATTTATTTTATTATTATTATTATTAATCCGTCAATATATCTGTCATTCACCAACTCAACCGATTATCAACAAAACAGTTTTACAGTCAAGCAATAGTTAATTCAAGAGAAGATTTCACTTGTGTGCAAAATTCCCCCTCCCGTTTTCTATTTTGTCTGCACTGAAAACGGACTCTCCCGTTCTCTCTCCAGTTCAGTGCAGGGGAGTGGCTAAACTCACAAATCCTACGCGTGCGCAGTTCAGTCACCAATGTGATTTCAGAGTGGTAGGAGCTATAAAAAGTTGCTCCGTTCTCTTCTCCCATAGACAATAACTGTTAAGACTTTAACAGAGCTCACAAACTGAACACATAGAACATACAGAACACAGAACACAAACCCACTACCAAGCTTGTTATCTTTCACTTATCTGCAGATGTATAGTTATGCTGTTATCAATTACAAAACATCTCTATACACTCTTAAAAAGTCCTCCCTGTAGGCTCATGATTAGTTAGTAAACTATAGAGACTCACAAGATCTTTAAACTTATAGTCCTTCCAGGGGGCTCATAGTTTATATAGTTTAAGAATTACAAACGTTCTCACAAACAGAGACTCATAAGATATTTAACCTTAACTGTGTTGTAGGGGTTTTAACTTTTTACTCTAGGGGCTTAACTTTTGAAAACCAAGATACCTAACACATTTATTTACAAGAGACTAAAAACTCTGCTCAAAGCCTTAGTCGACACACATCTGGAAGTCATCAAGCACGCAGCCAAACTCACTGCGTTTCACCCAAACACACACACACACACACACAAGGCTACGTTTCTGTCACATACAGGATCCGTTCACACAAGGCATGCCCATCGCCGTTTCTTTGTCTTTTAAATTGTTTTGCTAAATTTCTGCTACCTTAAGTTGACGACATTAAATGAGAGGCGACATTGGATATACAATTCGTCAACTATATCCCAAGAGGTTACATACAATTTAATATATGTCGTACAAACTCACTGTTCCCAGAACAGACCAGAGAGTCAATCTAACAACTCCCCTGGTTTTACGGCCATCATATGGATGCCTTGGTCTCACAAGGGCTTCCTTAAATTAACGGCGCCCTAAAAGTATACTGTTAACTCATTTCACGCGTTATCCTCTAAGCCTTTCATTGGACACTCCTTTCACTTTTATTCAAGGCAAAATATGTGTGTCCAAATCGGTGTGCCCTACAGACACTCCCCCACTTTTTGCGTTGTTCTCAACGCAAACTAATTTAGAGAATTTAGAACGGAACTCCTACCACACAGCAAACACCAGCAAAACGCACACACAAGTTCTTAGACGGTGCATCCCCCCAGCGCACACACACACACAGCCACGAACCGACCAGCGCCCAAAGTTTGTGAGAAATCTCACCTTTTTTGCATGCTTCTTGAGCGGGAGTCACTTCGTAGCCCATGAATGGAACGCTGAGAGAAGATGCAAGACGCCCCATTCCTCGTCGCCATTATGTAGTGCCTAAAAGAAACACTTTTGCTGGTCCATGCTTGTGATGATAAGAAGATCCGCCGACACTGTACTCTGTTTTTAAAGGTTTATTATAACAAAGGTTCCAGCATCGGAATTTGACAGATTCTGCAGATATCTGTGAGACAGCACAGCCAATCAGTAATTTGCTATCTTCCCTCTCTGTTCAAGACATGGCATTATATCGTACATGGCCAGAGCATGGCGTGATTCTAACATCCAATCACTGGCCATTACATATCCTCTTTTCCAGGAATTTAGTAATGCTTTCCAGATGTTTCAGCAAAAAGAGCCACGTTTCCTATAACACACTTTTGTAAACGTCAGCACAATCCCAGACTGTTTAAGATACTACACTGACTCGAGACAAGTTGTAAAGATAACAACTAATGCCCGGCAACAGTGAAGCGCCAAGGGGCTGGGACCAGCCTGTGCGCCATCGATAGGTTGGGTAAGTTTAAACCACACCCAGCCTCTACTCTGACAGGCCCAGCAGGGAGCGGGAACTATCTCTGTCAGAGTATTTAAAGAAGAACTTATAACAAAAGCTCAGTTCTCTGTCTGCCCTGCGTGGTTTTTCAGTGGGCCCGTATATACGAACATCATATTTACCATTCAAGTGTTTGCATTAATTAAAATACTAGTCTATTTTAGAAGACGTGTATTGACCTCTTTTTGTTCCTATACCAGATTTGAATTGACGCAACTTGACACTGTATATAGCATTTTGACTTATTAAAACAAAAGAGATAAATAATATTTGTCCAGTCTTTGCTGCTCTGCTTGCTGATGTGCATAATATGCTGCGACTGAAATCAAAAAGTATTTAATTACTCCAAATAACAAAAACATATCTATAGGTTGTTGTAACATTTAAACGTAAAACATGTTTTTCATTTTTTTTGTACTGCATGCATCACCGGTGCAGTTGAATGCAGCAATGCTGAATGGTGCACTCAAAATGAATTGTAGTCGAGTAGCCAGGCTACTGCTTAAATGTAGCTGTAATAGGCCTACATGTTTCTCCTTTGCATGGTGTTTTGCTGCAGGTTTAGTTTTTGGGTCATTAATTGTCAAGCTTTAAAAACCGAAGCCAGACTGCAACATTTTAGTAGCCTAGCTAGGACTGTGGCATGTGTCTGTCTGTACACTTTCCCTTCGCTGCGCGCTCTAAACCGGACATACGAAAGCAGCGCAGTTGTAGTTGAATTCAACAATGCGAGCGCATCAGGCTGTAATTTCTTAAAGTAGATTACTCAACTGTTGCCTCCTTTATACTCGCTTGTGTGCCCTATTCGGCCCACGGGCTTTGTGTTTGACACGTGTGCTAGCCTATTAGCCACGTTATGACAGACTTGTGATCATTGCCCTTGCTAGTTTGAGTGTTATGACATTCGTCCGTTTTTGTTCAAAATATTGAGTCATTGAAACTGAAACGATGCATCCCGAATGGGTGGAGGCAGCAAACAATGTACCAGGCCAGCTGGTACCTGATAACAATATTGTTTGGACTACCAAGTATTGGTTAATTATTTTAATCATGTATTGAACTGCATCCATCTATTCTGCCAACAATGCCTTACTCTACGTCATGGCATTTTTTGTCAACTAGAACCTATTTTTAAAACCTCTTATGAAGTTGGTTTTGAAGCATAAACTGGGGATGTTATATTTGTTACTGATATTATGATTGTCTGTTTGTTTCATATCTGCAAAGTAGTTAAAACGCTGTCAGAAATGTGTTCATTTGCAGGTAGATATGTGTTCATTTACATGTAGAAATGTGTTCAACATCCACTGAAGTAGCTAGCAAGTTTACTAGATAGCTACAGTAGTTGCCTTGCTAACCAAACAAACAGACTTGTTAGTTTAGCTAACCAAACCATCAGTCCTAGTTTGCTATTATGCAAATTGAATTCAATAATGCTTTTAAATTCAACTTTTGCTTTCAAAAGCAGCTCAAACACAGAACATGTAAGAATGAACTATAGCCATTGAATTCTACCTTGCTGATATACCGTGCGTTATATGGAAATAATGCAGGCTCTAGAATGCCTTTCAAGCCAATCAGGAAGGAGTATTCAACAATGCCATGATGTTACATGTGACATGTTTTTCTTTTTCCCAATCTTCCTTTGTTGTGTGTGTGTGGTTCAGAGTGGTTGTTCTGTTTGTGGGTTCTGGTCATTACATGTGTGCTGAGTTGCGGCTGACGATGGTGGTCGTGGCTTCGGTCCGGAGTCCTGGCAGCTGTGGCTGATTGACTAGAGTATAAACTGTTTGCTGTTTGATTTGGTTATTGGTTGTTTTAATTTATTTTTGTTTGTGTTCCAGCCTGTCCTCCTGCTGTATTCCACCCTACCTGGGTCCTGGAGAAGGGAAAGGTAGTTCTGCCCATGGGTGTACATTCACACGTAGATAACCCACTGTTTTACACACTAGGTTAGCCAGGCGGGTGTCACCCCTGTATTTGTGGTAACAGGTAGGAGAGCTGGTTAAGGATTAGAGTGTGATAGGAAGGATTAGGTGTGTAGAAGAGAAGGGACCTTTTGTTTATTTTCATTACTTGGACCCCGATCCCAAATATTCCCTTCTCTTACCTTCCCTGGTTTGTTTGATTGGTTTTTGTTTTATTTACTGTTGCTTTATGGGTGTTGTTTAATTACTTTACTAAACGTCCCCGAGGGCTAACATTGAGTTCTGGTTGTTGTCTGGTTATTTTAGTTCATTACACCCCACATTTCTTCCCCATCCATCTAGTTTACATTGTGTGTGCAGGCACGGGCATTTACGTCTCCTCCTCAGACGAACTACACCCGAGGGGAGAACGTAACACATGGTATAAAGTGAGAAGGTTAAATAGCTTCAGATATACAGTCACTCGATTGAGGATTTCCAGCCACTCCTGCCATGGCATGCCGGATCATTTGCATCTGCCAGGTGGCCAAGGCCCCATACCGATGCCCCCTGGAACACCTGTGAGATTTGTCAGGGCATTCATGGGATGTAGCTATTTTTCTGAATGTATTTTAGTAATGGATAACATGTTTTGCATAATAACAACACAACTCACCTGGACCTCCTCCTTGCGCCTTTTTATCTGCAAAACAAAACATAGTACATTACGTAACTCGACAGAATAGCTGTCTTGAAAAATATGAACTTGAGCTAGACTTACATAGCAGATGGAAAAAGTATGTGAGTTAGACCCACATAGCAGATGGAAAAAGTATGTGGGCTACATACGAATGTCTCTGAAGTGAATGATCAACCTTGCTACCAAGAACAAGTATTCTTCCTGTTCAGAAGTAATCAATAACACCCTTATTATATGAGAGATGGTAATTATTTACCAATACTTCTAGTTACTCATAGACAATGTTACAGAGTGTTGTCTGATGATCCATGATGAGGTTACTAGGTGTGTGTAAATTAAAACGTTCACTTACTCTAGATTTGGCTTTGACATAAACGTGGTTCTAAATATCATTGCTGGACTTCGTGTGTGCAGTCCCAGCCTTTCTAATTGCCTCCTCACTGATAAAAAGAAAGCGATTCAGATAGATTTTGCCTGCTGTATTTTGCTAGCAACATATGCCAATGATGTTAGCTACATTCTGGCAGATGAAGTGCATTTTATTCCAAGTGAGGCCAAGCAGGAATGTCACCGGGGTCTGTGTTGTAGCTAGCATCTCGCTAACTAACATTAACTAACATTAGCTAACTACATAGCAGGGGCGGATCCAGGAACATGGATTTTATGGGGACAGTCGAGTGGAAAAAGGCTACAGAGACAAGCGGGAACAACAGGAACTTCTGTTATGAGTGTGGGGATTCACTGCCGCTACCTAAGCTGCAGAAGACAGTCTTCTGTTTTGAGCTGTGAGGAATGGAAGAGGAAAAAGAGGAAGAAGGTGTCGAAGAGAATGAGGAAAGCAGAGGTTGAATTTGATGAAGATGCCGATAGAAAGGGAGATGGGAGGTGAAGAAGACTGATGTCAAGTACAAACAGAGTGAGCAGTACGCTAAGTCGAGTGCTGGAGGTGAAATGGAAGTGAGTGATGGCGAGTGAAGTGAAGTGGAAGGTGTGGTGAAGAGGTCGGAGCCCGCACCTGGCATCGATGGACATAAAGAAGAATCTGGTCCAGTAGGAGTGAGATTTTTGGAGAAAGTGGATCCTTGCCTTTTGGCGGATCCATTTGTGGTTTCAGGATGGGTGGAAAAGGAGTTGAGTCAGTGAAGGTAACACGTAGTGGGCTTGTGATATTTGTATGTGTTTCTTCCAACCAGAGGGAGCAGGTGCTCTGTGTCACGCAACTCGGGGCAAGATCGGTTTCTTGCTTTGCGCTTAGGAACAGGGCGCCATTGAAAGGAGTGATTATTGGGGTAGCGGTAAATGTGAATTTGGACCAGCTGAAGGGGAAGATTCCCGGTGTTTGTAATGCTCATTTGGTGCGACGTAGGCAGGGTGGCATGTGTGGTGAGACAGAAGAGTCATTGTCTGTTCTTTTGAGTTTTGATGTTGTCTTTGACCGACAAAGTGATGTTGGGATATTTCAGTTATCCAGTTTTTGTGCCAAACCCATTACGTTGTTACAGGTGTGAAGCTTATGGGCATGTGGTAGCAGTGTGTATGAGGGAAGTTCCTAGGTGTGAGAAGTGTTCAGAAAAGCATGAGACAAATGAATGTTTATTATTGGGGGTGGACATGGTACTGGAGATCTGAAGTGTCCGGTGTGAGAGAAGCAGGTTGAGGTGGCCAGAGTCAGAGTAGTGCAGAAGGTGCCGTATGCTGAGGCAGTGAAGAAAGTAGAGGAGGATGGGTCAAGGGGAGGGATCCTGAGAGGATCCCTGTGAGTAGTAGATCTGTGCCAGCACAGAGGGATAGGCCAACGAGTGATATATGCTTCAGTAAGGTTGGCTTCTTAGCGTTCATAGCAATGGTTATCAACTGTACCGCAGAAATGGAAAGTAAATCACAGACAATAGATGATGTGTTGGCAGCTGCAGAGAAGTACTTGGGTATACGAGATTTGACTTCAGAAGAGTTACAGTGTGTGTTGAGTGGTGGTGTCCTGTCCTCCCAGGCCGTTGGCATGGTGTAGGAGCAGATAGGGTCAAAGTAGTGGAATGGGGTAGTGGGTTTTTAATGAGTGTAGGGTTAGTTGGAATGGTATAATTGATTTATACTATAGTCCAGTTAGGGGCGGTAATGCAACATATTTGATGCCAACTACCATTAAACTCCACCGAAGAAGAATAGACTTACTTCCTGTTTAAGTTTTCCGTCAATTCAATAGCTGCTACTGTTGAAGTCGGAAGTTTACATACACTTAGGTTGGAGTCATTAAAACTTGTTTTTCAACCACTCCACAAATTTCTTTTTAACAAACTATAGTTTTGGCAAGTCGGATAGGACATCTACTTGTGCATGACACAATTGCTTACAGACAGATTATTTCACTTATAATTCACTGTATCACACAATTCCAGTGGGTCAGAAGTTTACATACACTAAGTTGACTCTGCCTTTAAACAGCTTGGAAAATTCCAGAAAATGATGCCATGGCTTTAGAAGCTTCTGATAGGCTAATTGACATCATTTGAGTGAATTGGAGGTGTACCTGTGGATGTATTTCAAGGCCTACCTTCAAACTCTGTGCCTCTTTGCTTGACATCATGGGAAAATCAAAAGAAATCAGCCAAGACCTCAGAAAAAAAATTGGTTCATCCTTGGGAGCAATTTCCAAACGCCTGAAGGTACCACGTTCATCTGTACAAACAATAGTACGCAAGTATAAACACCCTGGGACCACGCAGCCGTCATACCGCTCAGGAAGGAGTCGTGTTCTGTGTCCTAGAGATGAATGTACTTTGGTGCGAAAAGTGCAAATCAATCCCAGAACAACAGCAAAGGACCTTGTGAAGATGCTGGAGGAAATAGGTACAAAAGTATCTATATCCACAGTAAAACGAGTCCTATATCGATATAACCTGAAAGGCCGCTCAGCAAGGAAGAAGCCACTGCTCCAAAACCGCAATAAAAAAGCCAGACTACGGTTTGCAACTGCACATGGGGACAAAGATCTTACTTTTTGGAGAAATGTCCTCTGGTCTGATGAAACAAAAATAGAACTGTTTGGCCATAATGACCATCGTTATGTTTGGAGGAAAGAGGTGGTGGCTTGTAAGCCGAAGAACACCATCCCAACCGGGAAACACAGGGGTGGCAGCATCATGCTGTGGGGGTGCTTTGCTGCAGGAGGGACTGGTGCACTTCACAAAATAGATGGCATCATGAGGAAGGAAAATTATGTGGATATATTGAAGCAACATCTCAAGACATCAGTCAGGAAGTTAAAGCTTGGTCGCAAATGGGTCTTCCAAATGGACAATGACCCCAAGCCTACTTCCAAAGTTGCGGCAAAATGGCTTAAGGACAACAAAGTCAAGGTATTGGAGTGGCCATCACAAAGCCCTGACCTCAATCCTATAGAACATTTGTGGGCAGAACTGAAAAGTGTGTGCGAGCAAGGAGGCCTACAAACCTGACTCAGTTACACCAGCTCTGTCAGCAGGAATGGGCCAAAATTCACCCAACTTATTGTGGGAAGATTGTGGAAGGCTACCCGAAATGTTTGACACAAGTTAAACAATTTAAAGGCAATGCTACCAAATACTAATTCAGTGTATGTAAACTTCTGATCCACTGGGAATGTGATGAAAGACCATTCCTGGTACACACTGGAAACTGTTGAGCATGAAAAACCCAGCAGCAGTGCAGTTTTTGACATACTCAAAACTTTGCGCCTGGCAGCTACTACCATACCCCGTTCAAAGGCACTTAAATATTTTGTCTTGCCCATTCACCCTCTGAGTGTCACACATACACAATCCATTTCCCAAGGCTTAAAAATCCTTATTTAACCTGTCTCCTCCCCTTCATCTACACTGATTGAAGTGGATTTAACAAGTGACATAAATAAGGGATCATAGCTTTCACCTGGATTCACCTGGTCAGTCTGTCATGGAAAGAGCAGGTGTTCCTAATGTTTTGTACAATCAGTGTGTGTATATATATAATAAAGAAAACACGAGGAATAAGAAATGAGAGGAATCTATATACAGGGTTAATGTGATATATGATTGAAATGTTCACCCATGTTAATATTCACCCATGTTCATCCAAGTCTCTCCTCCTGGGATCTCAGTCTATTCAGAATCTATTTCAGGATCCTGTGACCTCACTGTGGAAATAATGAAAGTTCTAAGTACAGGTTCATGGTGTTTTCCATTACCCACTAGAGGGTATTGAAATCGAGGAAACCAGGTGTCCTGCATTCCAGCAGAGTCACACAAATAGAAAGATTGCATCCCCCAAATAGCCTAAATGCATACATTTTGGCATTACCGTTTTTAACATAAATTACACAGTATATTGAATGGGTGATTTTTTTATTTGGAAAGGGGAAGTGTATTTCAAAGGGACAAAGAAACAGGTCTGACTCTAATATGCATTTTTTTTTAACCTTTATTTAAGTAGGCAAGTCAGTTAAGAACAAATTCATATTTACAATGACGGCCTACCCCAGCCAAACCCTCCCCTAACCCTGGCCCAATTGTGTGCCACACTATGGGACTCCCAATCACAGCCGGTTGTGACCCGGATCGAACCCGGGTCTGCAGGGACACCTCTAGCGCTTCTATGCAGTGCCTTAGACCGCTTCGCCACTCGGTCCCCTAATGCAAAGGTCTACAGTATATCCATCTTTGTCTGTCCTTACCAACACTTATGACTGCCATGGTAGTTGTTTTTTGTGTGTGTGTTTTATTATTTTTATAGAATCGTCAGTCATTCCTGCATTAAAAAAAATAAAAATCTAGGGAGTCAATGCTGAGACCAAGGTCTCTTTTCCAGATGAGCCCTGTTTAGCACAACAATACACATCAAAATACAATATACACATTAAACTACACATCCATATACACATTAAAATACACATTATTATACACAACAATACATGAAAAGCAAAACACAATCGTAAAAAACTGACACATTCTTCAGTTAAAAGTTCCCCTAACAGCTGTCTGAAATGCCCTAGGCACCAATTCCTCAAATTGTATTGCATTGGAGATCCTTCCACACTTATAAAGTGCAAACAAAATAAAAGCAGATCTATCCAACTCATGAGTGGAGATCAAAGGGATGAGGCATTTGTGTTTTTTTTTTATTTGTGTTTTTTTTTTTCTCTCACTTGAACCTACTTTTGACTGAGCTGGTGCTGCCTCCCGTGGGAGTCATAATTTGGGTCATTCTGACCCATTTAACCTCCATGACCAATGCCCTTTATTGCAATAGAAGGCTCTACCAATCACCATCATGCACCCCTTCTGGTAGGTTCCTCAAGTGGAAATGAAAATGAAGCAAATTACTTAAAGGCATTTTTCGGGGAACCATAATGTAGAAATTATACATAAAAACACTAGAAATAAATCAGTAGGTTCGCAGAAATTCTGTAAATCTTTCTATATGGTATTTTCCATCTTGGTCAGTGAAGAGAACAAATGCAATGTGCAATTTGTATAAAGTAGCCTAGGCCTATACCTGTAATCCAGAGAAGGCTGGTGGGAGGAGCTATAGGAGGAGCTATAGGAGGATGGGCTCATTATAATGGCTGGAATGGAATAAATGGAATGGTACCAAACACATCAAACACATGAAAACAATGTGTTTGACTCCGTTCCATCTATATCATTCCAGCCATTAAAATGAGCATGTCCTCCTATAGCTCCTCCCACCAGCCGCCTCTGACGAAATCAGCATATATTATACATTCACATAAAAAACTCCTGATTGTTTTCATCCAATTTGTTGCACCAGTGAGCCTTTGGAGAATGTGGGAATTGGCCGGCATTAGCAAGAACCAGTGGGTGCAAATCTATTAACATTCAGACTGTGTTGCAGTGATGAGACCAGACCAGCTGCAGTCTCAAGAGGTATGGACCCTGAAAACTCTTCTATTTCCAAATTAAGAGAGGAAGATAGAAACTCAGTGTGGCCCAATGTTATACTTTTTGCTCTGTCCTATGTGGTTGCCTCACAATGTCTACAAAACAACATCTCATGCTAATATTAGTACTAATGCCATGGATGTACTCATTTGCATTATGGTTTTTGGGGGGGTCTTGGGTGGCAATGTTTCCTGCATTCAAATGCAGCCTGTCCCTTTCTAGAATGTGGGGAGGCCCAAGTTGATGTGTCATGGTTCTGTGCCAGATGACACTTCAGAGGAGCTTGAATGGAGGGGAAGTTGAGGATCAACAGGAATTGAAAATAGGGAAATATACTGCTGGGGACATCTATTCATGTGTAGACTGAATAGTGAATAGCATACACTAGGCTAATAATCTACTGTCAACTAAACAGTTGCCTGCGCTGAAGATGTCTATATCGGTCCACTAATACAGGACTAGTAAAGGGCCAATGCACTACTTTTGTACACATTTTTGTACTAAATGTATTTCAGTGTTTACCAGCAGTTGTAACTTGAGTCTGATCATTATCTGTACAAAACAGTTAATCTGATAATACTTGTGGAATATAAAAATACTTGCTTGATATATGTTTTCCAGTTTCTTTAAATACTTTGCAAATGTAACTTATTTCTATGTGGAAACTGAAACGGTCTATTCATTCCTTTTCCATTTTAGTATATGCTCTTATCCAGAGCAACTTACTAGTGAGTGCATAGATTTTCATACTGATCCCACGTGGGAATCAAACTGACAAACATAGTATTGTGCATAGTTTTCAATTACTGTATTGTGCATCGTTTTTCTTCATGGTGATGGAAAGTCTACAGGTTCAAACCTAGATGTCCAGCCTATGTACGATACTGTAATGTACATTTACATTAAGTGGTTTGTAAGGATGGTAAATTAATACTGCACAAAAAGTGTTTTTTTTCCATGTTATTTGAAAAAAATATATATCTAATTTGATGTGGATGTTTTCTGTCTTTGCCCATAACTTTGAACCGTTTGATGTAAATGTTTGAGGACAGGGTTTTGTTCTTTCTGGATGCCATTAGAATGACAATGGCAGAGAAAGGGACAGGGCTTACAATTCCAACTACTGAATCAAGATACTGTTCTTTATTATACAACTACTTTTTTGCCCAAGCTACAGACATCTATAGAGGCCCGCTAATACAAGTAAAGGCCCAGTGTACTACTTTTGTGAAAAAAAAATTGGGCAAATAATACTTTTTAAAATATTTTTTTTATTATTATTAGGATTTTTCAGAGGGTGCCACAGCACCCTCATCACCCCTACTTCCCGCGGCTAAGGCTAAGAACCTGTAGTTACCTCCACTCATCATCAGTGGGGGTTTTCAAGCAATTAGATAGGCCAACTAATAATACAATCCAATGTGTCGTTTCAGATAGACATCTATTTCATATAGGCAGCTATAGTGATTTTTTTTATTCTCAGAAACCCACAATGTTGTTTTTTTCCCATCACTGATACGGGTGTTGACCGCAACAACAAGCGGGAGGGGTGTTAGAGCAGCGCTCACTCGAGGAGTCAGTGACGTACAGACTGGGAGCGCGCAGACCCGCCCTCTAGCCGCCATTTTTCTGTCTCGGACTCAATCAAGCTGGAGGTGTGGAGCCGAGTATAAACAAGGGAAAGAAAAATACGAGCGAGACCCTGTTATTTAAAAAAAATCAGAGGACAGAAATATACTCAAGAAATTCTACCGTTTTGGGACTCTATATGCATGCATGGGAGCCGAGACACACTTGTGAATTCGTTTTGTGTGGAGACGCGTTGCAGGCCGCCATTTTTGTTACTGCCTCAAAAGTCTGTCGGGACTCAAGAAAAGGATAAAATATATATATATTCGTGCCTTACAGTTCGACCAAGAAGATACAAAGGAACAATTTGGGCTCCGGCGCACAGTTATTTGCAACATTGTATGGACATGGAGACTCGTTTAATCAAGTAGTGAGGCGACCTTTTCCGTTCTCATTTACTGACAGTGACTGGAGATAAAGTATATTGTTTCATGAGATAGATACATGTTTGCTTTTTTCGGAAGAGGGAACGAAAAGAGGAACCTTGATTGATCATTGTTACAGTCAGGCATTCTAGATGTGTATAACTTCTCGTAGTTTTAGACATTGAGAACTGGCATTTGTCATTGACAAAAACGAAGAACCGTTATGCTTCAAAGTTGTCTCAAGCTATTCGCAGCCTGTCTCTGAAACGTCAGGTTACGTTTGTATTGGATTTAACTAACTGAAGCCTGCAGCCTTCAATTTGAGTGCTTTAGGGCGACTGATTACCCTGCCCTGGATCTTCAAAATCAAGTTGTCAAAATCGTTAT
This sequence comes from Coregonus clupeaformis, assembly GCF_020615455.1. Classification (NCBI taxonomy): domain Eukaryota; kingdom Metazoa; phylum Chordata; class Actinopteri; order Salmoniformes; family Salmonidae; genus Coregonus; species Coregonus clupeaformis. Next base: position 59,404,749 of record NC_059206.1, read on the forward strand.
CTAGCTTACTAATATATTAGTTATTTATATTTTGTTGTTTACATAAGTTAATTTTGATCAAATATGTCATCTGCGCGGTTCGAGTCATCGGACCGGTCCAGTTGGTATTTTGGGCCGGTGTCGAGACAGGAGGCCCAGAATAGATTACAAGGACAGAGGCATGGCATGTTTTTGGTTCGGGATTCCTCAACCTGCCCTGGCGACTATGTGCTGTCAGTATCTGAAAATTCCAAAGTGTCCCACTATATCATTAACTCCTTGCCAAGCATGAGGTTCAAAATCGGGGACCAAGAATTCGAGCACCTCCCAGCGCTTTTGGAGTTCTACAAAATCCACTACCTGGATACGACTACACTGATAGAACCTGCCCCCAGGTAAGGAACTGCCACAGGCTTGGCCTGCGGCCACATACCACTCAAAGGAATGCAGTTAAAAGCTCTTAGTTAGGCCTTAGGTTTTCAAGATCTTTAGAATTCCAATTTCCTGCTATGTGATGGACCTCTCAGAAACAGATTCTGAGGGTTGTATCCATGTAAATCATAAACTTTACCAGTCTTCTACTTATTGAGTAGTGACCGCACGTAATGGCAGGTTTAACAATGACTTGCATAGTTCCTGTCCGGCTAGGGCTACTGTCTTCCACCAGTTTGAGTTATTTATGCGTTTCATAACAATTTAAACCTTGACTGGTGTGGTATGTTCACAAAGGGGGTGTGACACAAAACAGTAGTGACATTTGGGGAGAGGAATGTATATACTTTGATCTAGTCCAGCGTTTCCCAAACTCTGGCCTGCAGACCACAAGGGGTGCACGTTTTGGTTTTTGCCCTAACACTACCAGCTGATTCAAATAATCAATGCTTAATGATGAGTTTATTGTTTTAATCAGCTGTGTAGTGCTAAGGCAAAAGCTAAAATACTGGGAAATACTGATTTAGTCAGATATGATGATTTCAGTAGTTCAGCAGTAAAACTTTTGTTAATATTATATTGAAACAGTCGTGTGATAATCAATACTGAACAAAAATACACTACATGACCAAAAGTATGTGGACACCTGCTCGTCGAACATCTCATTCCAAAATCATGGGTATTAATATGGAGTTGGTCCCCCCCTTTGCTGCTATAACAGCCTCCACTCTTCTGGGAAGGCTTTCCACTAGATGTTGGAAAATTGCTGCTGGAACTTGCTTCCATTCAGCCACGAGCATTAGTGAGGTCGGGCACTGATGTTGGGCGATTAGGCCTGGCTCGCAGTCGGATTCCAATTCATCTCAAAGGTGTTAGATGGGGTTGAGGTCAGGGCTCTGTGCAGGCCAGTCAAGTTCTTACACACCGATCTCGACGAACCATTTCTGTATGGACCTCGCTTTGTGCACGGGGGCAATGTTACGCTGAAACAGGAAATGGCCTTCCCCAAACTATTGCCACAAAGTTTGGGGAAGGCCAAGCAGGTAGCTTAGTGGGTAAGAGCGTTGTGCCAGTAACCGAAAGGTCGCTGGTTCTAATCCCTGAGCCGACTAGGTGAAAAATATGTCGATGTGCCCTTAAGCAAGGCCCTTAACCCTAATTGCTCCTGTAAGTCACTCTGGATAAGAACATCTGCTAAATGACTAAAATTGAAAGTTGGAAGCACAGAATTGTCTAGAATGTAATTGTATGCTGTAGCGTTAAGATTTCCCTTCACTGGAACTAAGGGGCCTAGCCCGAACAGCCCCAGACCATTATTCCTCCTCCACCAAACTTTACAGTTGGCACTATGTATTCGGATAGGTAGGGTTCTCCTGGCATCCACCAAACCCAGATTCGTCTGTCGGTGAAGCGTGAGTCATCACTCCAGAGAAGGCGTTTCCACTGCTCCAGAGTCCAATGGCAGTGAGCTTTACACCACTCAGCCGACGCTTGGCATTACGCATTGTGCGGCTGCTCGGCCATGGAAACCCATTTCATGAAGCTCACGACGAACAGTTCTTGTTCTGACGTTGCTTCCAGAGGCAGTTTGGAACTCGGTAGTGAGTGTTGCAACCGAGCGGTCCTGTTCTATGAGCTTGTGTGGCCTACCACTTCGCGACTGAGCCGTTGTTGCTCCTAGCGATTCCACTTTACTATAATAGCACTTACAGTTGACCGGGGCAGCTCTAGCAGGGCAGAAATTTGACGAGCTGATTTGTTGGAAAGGTGGCATCCTATGGGACTCCCAATCAGAGCCAGTTGTGATACAGCCTGGAATCGAACCAGGGGGTCTGTAGTGACGCCTCAAGCACTGAGAGGCAGTGCCTTAGACCGCTGCGCTGGCGGCGGGTGAATGGCACGACAATGGGCCTCAGGATCTCGTCACGGTATCTCTGTGCATTCAAATTGCCATTGATCAAATGCAATTGTGTTCGTTGTCCGTAGCTTATGTCTGCCCATACCATAACCCCACTCTCACAATGGGGCACTCTGTTCACAACGTTGACATCAGCATCTTGGCAAAGGAGAAATTTGTGCACATAATTTGAGAGAAATTACCTTTTTGTGTGTATGGAACATTTCGGGGATCTTTTATTTCAGCTCATGAAACATTTACATGTTGTGTTTATATTTTTGTTCAGTGTACATGTTAATCTGTATTTTATGCTCCCCCTCCTCTGGCCCTCTTCCTCCCCAGGTACCCTAACACAGCTATAGGCACCAGCCCCATTCAGGCGATGGGCGGCCCAGAGGACAACCTGGAGTATGTGCGGACTCTGTACGACTTCACGGGCAGCGATGCTGAGGACCTGCCCTTTAAGAAGGGGGAGATCTTGATCATCCTGGAGAAGCCTGAGGAGCAGTGGTGGAGTGCCAAGAGCAAGGAGGGCCGCATGGGCATGATCCCTGTGCCCTATGTGGAGAAGCTGGTGCGACCGTCCCCTCACCCTGGCCAGCCCCCTCACAGCTCCCGCAACTCCAACAGCTATGGCATCCCCGAGCCGGCCCATGCTTACGCTCAGCCTCAGACCCCCTCGCCCCTTCCCCCTGGCACCCCCGGAGTGGTCAACACCCCCCTGCCCTCCATGCAGAACGGGCCAGTCATGGCTAAGGCCATCCAGAAACGAGTGCCCTGTGCCTATGACAAGACGGCCCTGGCTCTAGAGGTAGGAGTCCCTCACATTCTGTCCCAGCATGGTTTTGTGAAGGGAGGCCTCAAGACCTAAATGCTCCTAGTTGTCCTCTATGCTCATAGTTCACTAGGTTGTGTAAATTTCATTAGATTTAACTTAAGCCTGCAGCCACTCTACGCACAAGAATAAGCCTGGCTACGCTAGGCCCAATAATGGACCAAAGGAACCTAATGTAGCTCAGTTGGTAGAGCATGGCGTTTGCAACGCCAGGGTTGTGGGTTCGATTCCCACGGGGGCCAGTATGAAAAAAAATATATATATATTGTATGCACTAACTAACTGTAAGTCGCTCTGGATAAGAGTGTCTGCTAAATGACTAAAATCTAAATGTAAAATGTAATGTTACTTATAGTCCAAGGACCTTACATGTTCTGTTTAAAGGCAAATTGCTCTGGATGCCAAAACAGCCAAATACTCCATCTAAACGTGAATCGATTCTTAATTGTGGTATGGTTCTAGAAACATAAATCCCTGTACTTTCATATCACATCAAAATAGTTTCACGAATGCAAAATACACACTAATTAACTGGTTTAAACACCGTTGCAGCCAACAGTATTTTTCAGTGACAACACGTTTATGGCATCCATCTTCCATTTACACACAGGTGTTCTGAGACGCCGATAGCTAATTGGCACAGGTAGTCCACTCTGACTCCCGTCTGTTTTACTCAAACAAGCGCTGTAACATGGTAATATGGGAACCCTAACCCTATAAAGGTGTGTAGTAATTTAACCTTTTTTTTCTGATATGAAAGATACATTCCTTATGTTTCCAAAACCGTACCGCAAGCGATGCGTGTTAATGTTTAAAGCAAGCGTCGGGGCTCTTAACAAAACTCCCCACATCAGAAGATACTATCATCAATAGGCGCTAAAGCAGTTAGCGTCAATGAATGCGGTAAGTCTACACAGGCAGCCCAATTCTGATATTTATTCCACTAATTGGTCTTTTGACGAATCACATCAGATCTTTTCACATCAAATCTTTTTCAGAGCTGATCTGAAAAGACCAATTAGAGGAAAAAATTCAGAATTGGGCTGCCTGTGTAAACGCAGCCATTGTGCCAAATATTATGGATCAAGTCATTTAAAGACAGTTGAGATCACTGAGGTTATTTTTAATGAGTGCATTTTGCAAGTGGCTAGTTTGCATCAACTACCTTAACTAAAACCACTGCAAAGGTTTTGCCTGCAAACTTTGGTTTTGAATCGCGACGTTCTGGCATGTCTGCCTCGTGATTTTTTCCCCTTATCAACGTAGGCAGTGACGTAGTTCTTCCATGCCAAAAGAGTCCATAATTGAAACCAGTCACTGTGTTGCCTAGGGTCGGGTTTTCGAGACTAGAGAGCGGGTGTGAGAGAGAGAGAAATCCTGAGATTATTCATTAATCAGAGGGGACGTGTTTTGTGCATCACATCAGTTTGTTCTCATCATGTATCCACCAGAGCAGACGGCAGCTTAGTGCTTCAGATTTCCATCTGTCAGAAATAGAGTCCGGGGTTGTGTGAATAACACCACCTCTTTCACAAACTAGAGCAAGGCTGACTAATGCCTTGGATTACCAGCCTACCCCAGAATACAGCCACATTTTTGTCAGTTAAAAGTGTAGCCTTCACCACCTTGGTTTAAGTCAAATCTGACTTAATCATGGAAGGGAGGGGGAGGAGGGGGGGCTATATTATTCAGCAGCTTCAGAGTCCTAGACCCCCACACTAAAGTAAACCGTCTCTCATTTAAGCCTTGTTCACATTGGCAGTTTGAAGTGACTCAAAAAAAAGAATGCATATTTGATTCGAATTTGTTCTTTTTCCTGCAGTCTGAACAGCCAAAAAGCACATTGTTTCAGATATTTCAAGCAACATTTCAAACCACCTTTAGGTGGTTGAAAGTCGGATACAAATCTGATTCCTGGCCATGTGACTTGTGTCTGAATGGTCAAATCTGATTTATTTGCCCACAAGTTGTTTTTAGACTGTTATTTGGCATATGTTTTTGCTTGCTAGCTACTCAGTTTTGACTAGAACATGTGGTAGCTAACTAGCTTGTTAATTGTTAACAAACAAATTAGTGAATGTGCTAGAAAGCTAAACGGCTAGCTAGTTGACTGCTGTGGTTAGTCAAAAAGGACTTGTTTTGAAAGTTGGATCATTTTATCCTTTGAGGCTTTAAAAGTGTTCTTACACTATGATTTTGAACATTCAAAGCAACTGGGAAACGTCCATGGCTGGCATTGTTGTCACCTTAGTTTGCTTTCTGAGTGATGGGAAGCACAGGCACCACCACCATCAGCCTACATCACTGCGCACACACCCGTCATTACTATGACAACTAGCATAGCCATGTCAGCAAATAACTGCTGTCTGAACACACACAAATCCTAGTTGGTTACTTGTAACTTGCTGTTTGGTCAGTCAGTATTCCAAAACGGATTTGAAAAACAAAGCCGATTTGAGCATTAAGGCCTGCAGTGTGAACAAGGCTTCAGTTAGACATTCTAGTCATGGTGCATCTGTGTTTCTACAGCAGGCTTCGGATGGTTACAAGTCTGTTAGGGACTTCCCCCTGCTGTTGCTGCAAAGTTACACCCACTCTTCATACACCCACTCTTCAAGCCTGACTAAGCATTGAGAAGAAGTAGCCCTCTAGATGTAGTCATGTGCTCCTTCATGGTCATTCACCTACTCACTTAAAAGCTTTGTAGACATGGACATGTAGGCCACCTATTAGTCTAGCAGAGACTTGCCTTTAACCAAGGCTAATTGCACTGCTAGCAAAATATTTCTGACACATTTTCATGGAGTTGCTGGTACTCTATCAAAAGTTGTTCTTAGAAGGTCTGATTTATATGAACTGTCGTAGTGTCCCAGAAGTTTGACCTTTTGACCCACAGAGACTAGAGAGTTCAGCGGCTGATCCACTGCTTAAATTATAGCCCATTAGAGTCCTCTCTCCTCTGTGACCTGGAAACCGAGAAGTGACCAAGTGGTGGTGGTGTGTCGATTCGTTAGTAGGCAAATGAAGATGGTCCTCCCCTCCTCGATAGCATCATTTTGGCCAGGTGTATCCTACTGTGGAAAAGTTTTGATATCTTCAACACCCCCTTTGAATCAGCTGTTGTATTGTCGGAGGAGAAAACCATGCACACTTTTAAAAACAATAGAATGAATGAAATTAATGAATGAAATTGTATTTTTGTGTCAAATCGCCATTTGGCAACCCCATCCCTTATAGGATTAATTGACACATAAACAAACATTACAATCATTCACTGTGATAATTCTGTGATAATTCTTCTTCCGGTGTTCTCTGCAAAAGAGTCCAAAATAAAAATAACTAATAAATAAAAATCAATACGTAATAAATAATAAATAAGGTTATCCAAACAATATTTATAAATACAGAATAATGAAACAGAAGGCATTTGAACCCAGGCTGGCTCAAAGAGAAGATACATGTGGGAGACAGGCCTACACACAATCTATATACAATATGCTACTTATTGTTTTATCTATAAAATGTCTTGCACAACTAACTTAATTTGTTTTTATCACTTGATACATTTATTTTGGGATCCACCCCTGTAAACGTAATTTGCCTGATGATGCGTGAGTGGAGAAGGAGGGTCTCATTTCATACAAGCAGATTTTCGTCCATGTTCCCTTTCCTCGCCGCCGCTCCTTGATTACCTTTGACCTTTTTCAAAAGTAGGTGAGAGAGGGTGGAGGAGAGAGGACACAGGAGGTGAGCAAATGTAATTGAGAAAAAGGTGTCGAACTGTGTCAAACTATTTTATTTATTTTGTATTTTATTTTTAAAAGTTTAACAACAATTATCTCAATGCGTAAACTGATTTTTTTTTCATATTCGCATATGTTTTCGCACACTATTTCACATCATCTGAGGTTTTTGTGTTGTGCTTGCCATCAGTTGAGACATGACATGCTCTTGAATACAGGGTGGGTGTAATTTCAATCATAGAAATGCAATTCATAGAATGGACGTATCCCTTCATACCACTGCAATTTAGCTGGTACACCATTTAAGTTTTAACTTCTAATTACTACCACAAAGATGGCCGCCGGTCCACCCACCGTCGAATGTCAACTGAAATGGTCATGTCTATTCTATTATCTATATTTCTATGATGTCAATAGGTTTCCTATGGAGGATTGATAGTATATTTTAAAACAACAGATATTCCCATTCAAGTCAACATTCTCTGATGTGTGGGCTCCAACCATCTTTGTGGTACCGTTTGAGAGTTTAATTATTGAATTTTTTCCCCTTTTTAGTACTCAGACAAAACATGACACCCACCCTGTGTTCAAGAGTATGCTGTGTCTCAACCAATGACGGGCAAACACAACCTTCGATGATGTAAAATAGGGTCTAAACTACAACATATAATAATATGAAAAAAAATCTGGGTTTAAGCGTTTTTAGATCATTGACATTAAAGAAAAAAATTATAATCCAGAAATGTTACAATAATTTGACAACCCTGTTTGTAAGCTTTCAAATTATATCAATCTCAACCGTTGTTATATTTTCCAGTGAAGAAGACATGAATGTCTCATGGTATGGTGGGGTATGCAAAATGGGTCAACTTTGAGCACATTTATCTCTTGAATTTTTGTGTCATTCAGGTCCAAAAAGTCACTTTCTGAGCACTTCTACAGTGGGCAAATATGTATGGAAGGTTTTGTTCAAATCAAAAGGGGTGCTGTCAAAAAGTGATTGAATTAAAATGGATTTACCCTAATGCTATCTCTGTCACTCAGAGTAGGTCATGGCCAACAGCAGAAACCTACAATTTAGCAGCAGGCTATTTTGGGATAATCTGTTTCAAGAAATGGAACCTCGGTCATTATACAAAATTTCATCTGAAAGGAGGAATATACCCTGTGATATACTGCACCACCCACTTCCTTCATAACAGAGACGGATACTGAAATCTAGTTATTACCAGCCTAATGTTTGATTATTGAAAATATATGAACATTTGCAAGGACCGTTCTCAAGATGTTCAGTTTAGAATATTGTATCACCACACAACAGGATAATTTCTTATATAAAGAAAGTGCAAGTAGCCTGAGTGTACAAAACATTAGGAACACCTTCCTAATATTGAGTTGCACCCCATTTTGCCCTCAGAACAGCCTCAATTCGTCGGGGCATGGACTCTACAAGGTGTCGAAAGCGTTCCACAGGGATGCTGGCCCACGTTGACTCCAATGCTTCCCACAGTTGTGTCAAGTTGGCTGGATGACCTTTGGGTGGTGGACCATTCTTGATAAACAAGGGAAGCTGTTGAGCATAAAAAACCCAGCAGCATTGCAGTGACACACTCAAACCGGTGCGCCTGGCACCTACTACCATACCCTGTTCAAAGGTACTTAAATATTTTGTCTTGCCCATTCACCCTCTGAATGGCAAACATACACAATCCATGCCTCAATTGTCTCAAGGCTTTAAAATCCTTCTTTAACCTGTCTCCTCCCCTTCGTGATTAAAGTGGATTTAACAAGTGACCTCAATAAGGGATCATAGCTTTCACCTGGTCAGTCTATGTCATGGAAAGAGCAGGTGTTCCTAATGTTTTGTACACTCAGTGTACATTGGATTCTACCCAGAGGTTATTCAGGACCCCATTCACCCATCACTTTGTAATCTTTTCAAAGTAGTAATCTTTTCAAAGTAGTCCTATTTAGTTCTATTAAATGTTGAGTACATCAATGTTCTTTCACTATGCAAGGCGAGCTACAATTTACAGTATTAAAAGTTGAGGATTATGATTATGGATGGCATGTCTATATGACTTCAATGTCCTTGAAGCCTCATTCTGATCCAATCATTCTGCTACAACATCTAGAGCCTGCCCTCCACTTTCAGGTTTGAATCTTCCTCTTAACAATGCCAACTTCCCACATTTAATCCTGAGTGAATAGCATATGGTCTGTGCAGATTGGGGTCACGTACAGTGTCACAAAGCACCAGAGTTATTGCTTTCTACTCAAGCTGTCACAACCATATTACAGTGTCAAATACATGGAGGGTTGGCAAGATCAATGAGTCTCAGTCAGTACTTTGTTAACGTGTGATGGATGCTCTTAGCACTTATCTTAAATTGTCCACCTCATTTGTCTGTGGAATTAAGGAAAACTCTTAACTCAATCTGTCCTTCATTTCTCCTCAGGTGGGTGATATAGTCAAAGTGACGAGGATGAACATCAGCGGTCAGTGGGAGGGAGAGGTGAACGGCCGGAGGGGTCTCTTCCCCTTCACCCATGTCAAAATAATGGACCCCCAGAATCCGGATGAGAGTGAATGACCTGGACCCCAACCAACCCTCCCTCCCCACAGTGACACTCAAACCTGCTGGCTGTATCCACCCCGCCCGCCAGTGTCACCACGGTTACGTGCTTGCCTGCTTGCGGCTGTGCCACAGTGCTCTCTGTTATCGTCACGCCAACCATTGTGCGGCTTTCTGACTGTTTACAGCTCTAGACTCAACTAAACTCCCCCATCCCCTACCTGGTTACAGGCTGGTCAGTGGTTTGTGCGTTTATGTCCTTTCATTTCCAGACCATCGGTTGGTTATGTGTGTGTTGCCATGGCTCCCATGAGGCCATGTCTTACCTGGTCATTTTGTATTTGATCTTTTGTTACATTTGAATACTTTGGGATTTTTTGAGAGCTTGCTTGGACTGTGTGTTTTGTGTTGTGGATGGGAGGAGGTTAATGTGAAAAAGAAGAGCGAGAGGTGACTAAACATCACATGGACTGACTGAGGAGAGCAAAGTCATAAAGGGCTCCAGGTGGGGCCTGAGGATAGAACCAGACAGTTAACTGTGTCTCTCTCCAAACAATCATTCACTGTTGGTACCTTAATCACAGCCACACATACACACACACACACAGATTGACCATTCCTTGTTGAGGGCGACTGCTGTGTGTGTGTGTGTGTGTTTGTGGATCAGAGTCTCTTGACTGACATAAGCTGAGCTGACTGGGACAGGAGAACGAGGCAGAGGCTGACAGAGGAGGACAAGCCCACATGGATTCTGCCTTGTGGAATAGCCCATAGCCTCAGTGACACAGACCTAGTTGACAGAGTTCCCTTATTTATGTTTTCCCCAGACCAACATGTGAAGTGGCTATATTTGTGCCATAAATTCAGGAGTGCTGAGCGAGGCGTTTGTCGTAGTATAAGTGCATGGCTGTGACCAGGCTATAGCCAATGTAAGGGATTTTCTATGAGACTGATGCCTCCTGCATCCAATGATATGGGTCACAGGAGGTGGGCAAGGGTTGCAGCCAGCCAATGACACCCCATCAATGCCTTTCACCGAAAATGCAACTTTAGTACAAGCAATCCTTCCCTGTTTTCTCCCCAGGTTCCCTAAGGTGGTGATTGGTTACAACCCTGACCCTCATCTCTATGACCCTCATCTCTAGCCAGTGTTGACTGTCGAGCACAGGACCTGAGGAGAAAACTTGGTTGTCTTTGGTTATGTCTGACTGACATTGTGATGCCAGAGCTGTCCTGCTCTTTGGTCTTGGTGTGTGTGTGCTGATAAAGTGCTCCGTTAGAGCTCTGCTGTAAAGAAGACTTACCCTTGCTGTTGTCTCTCCCCTAGTGCTTTCCCTCAACCCTCCTGAGCTTTTTCATTGGGTAGAGTAATACCATTGTACAACTATCAATCGTGTCCTGACTGTACTTTTTTTTGTTAGCCAACTGTTGAATTGAGCGTTTAATATTTGTTTAAATAACCTTGTAAACAATTAGACTGAAGGTGACTATTTTTAAAGGGAAAAACATGCCTGCTGGTGGCCTCTGTGCATGACCTCTTGGCCTTGAGGTTTCTCTTCTAGGTCAAATGCTGCTTTGTGTCATTTAAAATGTCCTCATTACAATATGAATTAGACTTGTTTTTTTTATGGCATCTGTGGAATCAATCCATTCAAATGTAGTTTAGTTTTCCTTGTCCAACCTCCATATTAAACCCTCTGATTAAGCAATACACCAATTTTAATGAACGTTTTAGTTAGGTAAACAGGTTTTTATCAACGTGCTTTGTAAAGGCATTAACAGTATTACTGTGCTTTTTCCCCTCATGTTTTAGAGAGCCTCCATGTTGTCTTCTTAATTCTAAATAAAAAATTGTGCCTTTTTATTTTCTTATAACATTTACATGTGTTAATATTTCCCATGGTTAACACCCGTGCTGGTATGGCCCTTTATGTACAGAACAAGTAAATAAAATGTATGTCTACTTCTTTAAGTTGCTCTGACCTCTTTACTATGAGGGGAATGAGTGCCCCAAATAAGTCTCTTCTTCTGCTCAGAACAGATACGGGGAAATGTGTTCGGTAAAGGGGAGTTGGTGGATGGGATGTTTTGCAGCAGGACTGACTGTATCTGGAGCAGGGGACAGTTGCTCTCCATCTCCGCTTCATTTCTATAAGTTCCAGTTTTGATTGTGGCTGCGCCCAGGAGAAAGGAAGCAATTAATGAATGTTAATGAAGCGCTAATAAAAGAAAGCTGACCTAGAGAGAGCCAGAGAGAAACTTTTCAAGGGCAAGGTTTAGTCTAAATCTCTTCTCACATGATGAGGTAAAGTCTTTTTGATGAATGTGACTCGTTTCAAGAAACTAGGCGTATATTTAATATGTGCATGCAGGTCTACTACATAAAATGTAACCATCTAAGATTTCAGTTGAATAGGGTACACTTTGGGAAAGCAATGCTCAGTTGATTTAATACCAGTTTAGTTTTGCAATCTCCAAACTATCTTGACAGGTATTTGTAAGGTCTTGGTGACAAAGAAGAGAGTGGTCTGTGCTGGAGGAGGGAAAGGAGATGGGACAGAGGGCAGTGCTTGAGTTCTCTGGCCTGTTGGTATGCAAACCAGATGGCACCCAGCCTCGACTAGGCTATTTGGGAAGAATGTTCAACAAGCCACATGATAAAGTAACATGCCATCCAAATTGTATAACTGCCTTAATTTTGCTGGACCCCAGGAAGAGTAGCTGCTGCCTTGGCAGCAGCTCATGGGGATCCTTAATAAATACAAACACAAATAGTATGGTTTTTGGAGATTACATTATAAAACTGGAGGTGATATCTGCACAGCACATCTGCGTCTATATCTACTCTTCCGGTATCTCTCCCTATCTGTGGCTGACTCCTTGAACTAGTAAACCATATTACATTGAAGAGCCTCTGCTTCTAGCAGCCTAGGTGGTATATTCTACTCTTTGAGCTAGGCGTATGTCATCTCCAGCCACAGCAGACTTGGAGGCTACAGAGACTTGCAATGATACACAAGAACAGGTGCATACGAGCGCTCGACTGCGGCCAACTCTGGGGTTACCACTGCCGCCGGTTGTCTCGCGGACACCACACTGGCGGCGATATAAATAAGGCCATTACGTGACTGTCTCTGGGCCCATATGCTTCTGAAACAAATGGTACAGTAGCCTGTTCTAGATTTAACAACTGCATACACATACCTCACGATCACAGGAAAAGTGATTACCCACAAGAGGGCGTTGTTTTGCGCCAAATTCGAAGCAGTGCTGTGCCTCTCCCCCAGCCTCCGCAATTGCACCTTCCTTTTACAGGTATGGGCCCCCATTTAATTGCATGGGTCTCTACCCGCTGGCCATCCCCAGCCAAGGAGGTACATGTAGACTACTCCACATTCTGGCCCTTGCCACCAAGAAGAAGCTGAAACAGTCCACTGCAGTCTACGCCAACATGCATCATTGTCCTGTACAGCATCAATGATCATGTCTACATGCACACCAATATCTCGTTATTATTTGGAATTCTCAAGTAATCTGTTTTTGAGTTGACGCATATAAACATCATATCCCGTTTACAATAACATGAAAAAGCTTGTATCCCGGTTATGAGAAACCCGGATAAGATGCCTGGGATATGCTGATTTTAGATGGGACATTGTGGCATGTCAGCATCTTATCCCGTTTACTTTTTTTGTTGTTGCGGTCTGCACATGCTCAGTTTCGCATATCATGGGTGTTAAGTGATAATGTTTTCATCTGATTGTCAAACCAGTCACTTAAAAAAGTAGGCTATACCTACGCAGTTCAGTCCACCATAATAATTCCACAATCATTTATTTTGCTGTACTGGACCGTAAAGCCTACCGGTTTAGGCTATTTTCACTCCTAATTTAGATATGTTTCTGTTTATAATTTTCGACATTTGGTAAGCCATATTATAATTTTCGTAGGCCATTTGCTTGTCAACTATAGTTTAATACATGCAGCTTCTCATAACCTGTTGCCCCAGAAGACTAAATAAAGTAGTGCTTACTAGAATAATGTCTTACATCGATAGAATGGATGCATTAGTAATCTAGTTAACACCTGTAAAGTTGTCTGTTTTATTTAGGGACCGGGAGAAAACACAATAACTCCAAAACAGTGGAAAGATTGTTCCTGTGCAAAATGTCCAAATGTCATCAGTTTCCCCGGTTTTAAGGAAATTAAAAAGCTGAGAAAACAATGAAACACGTTTCTGATAAGACTTCAGTTTGTCTTGGGTGCATATTTTATGTGGTTGAAATACTGTCTGCTTGTATAACAGTGTCAAAGATAACATGTTACACGCACATTCACATTTTCTCAAGAGATGCTGAAAGAAAGAAATCATATTTCTTTGCTCCTGTTCCCGAGACAAAATTAAAATGTGTTATATAATTTTGCTTCAAGAAATGCACAATTCTGCAGGAGTTCATATTATATTAGGCTACACGTGAGAGGTTATAGGCCTACAGTCAGTGTCCAGATTTCACTTACTATTCCACTCCTGCATTGTCTTGGCTGTGTGCTTAGGGTCATTGTCCTGTTGGAAGGTGAACCTTCACCTCAGTCTGAGGTCCTGAGCGCTCTCGAGCAGGTTTTCATCAAGGATCTCTCTGTACTTTGCTCCGTTAATCTTTCCCTCGCTCCTGACTAGTCTCCCAGTCCCTGCCGCTGAAAAACATCCCCACAGTATGATGCTGTCACCACCATGCTTCACTGTAGGGATGGTGCCAGGTTTCCTCCAGATGTGACGCTTGGCATTCAGGCCAAAGAGTTCAATGTTGTTTCTCATGGACTGAGAGTCCTTTAGGTGCCTTTTGGCAAACTCTAAGCGGGCTGTCATGTGCCTTTTACTGAGGAGTGGCTTCTGTCTGGCCACTTTACCATAAAGGCCTGATTGGTGGAGTGCTGCAGAGATGGTTGTCCTTCTGTGCAAACATTTCTAAAAACCTGTTTTCGCTTTGTCAATATGGGGTATTGTTTGTAGATTGATGAGGATTTTTATTTATTTAATCCATTTTAGAATAAGGCTGTAATGTAACAAAATGTGGAAAGGTCAAGGGGTCTCAATACTTTCTGAATGCACTGTATACAGGGGTGATAGCAGGGTCTTAGGGGCTGTTGCGCCTTCTTCACCACACTGTCTGTGTGGGTGGACCATTTTAGATTGTCAGTGATGTGTACGCCGAGGAACTTGAAGCTTTTCACCTTCTCCACTGCGGTCCCATCAATGTGGATGGGGGCGTGCTCCCTCTGCTGTCTCCTGAAGTCCACGATCAGCTCCTTCATTTTGTTGATGTTGAGGAAGAGGTTATTTTCCTGGCACCACTACACCAGGGCCCTCACCTCCTCCCTGTAGGCCGTCTCGTCATTGTTGGTAATCAGGCCTACCACTGTTGTGTCGTCTGCAAATTTGATGATTGTTTGGAGGCATGGCTACGCAGTCATGGGGGTGAACAGGGAGTACAGCAGGGGGCTGAGCACGCACCCTTGTGGGGCCCCAGTGTTGAGGATCAGCGTAGTGGAGGTGTTGTTTCCTACCTTCACCACCTGGGGGCAGCCCGTCAAGAAGTCAAGGACCCAGTTGCACAGGGTGGGGTTCAGACCCAGGGCCCCAAGCTAAATTATGAACTTGAAGGGTACTATGATGTTGAAGGCTGAGCTGTAGTCAATGAACAGCATTCTTACATAGGTATTCCTCTTGTCCAGATGGGATAGGGCAGTGTGCAGTTGGATGGTGATTGCATCGTCTGTGGATCTATTGGGGCGGTATGCAAATTGAAGTGGGTCTAGGGTGTCAGGTAAGGTGGAGGTGATTTGATCCTTAACTAGCCTCTCAAAGCACTTCATGATGACAGAAGTGAGTGCTACAGGGCGATAGTCATTTAGTTCAGTTACCTTTGCTTTCTTGGGCACAGGAACAATGGTGGACATCTTGAAGCCAGTGGGGACAGCAGTCGCCTCATCTCCCCTCTGGTCCATCCATTTGTCCTGTCCGGGCAGAGGAATCCAATTTTCTCCTTGGTTGACTTGATAAAATGCAGCAGAAAGCACAGAAGGAATGATGGGTCTATTTTTAGACAGTTTTGATTAGGCACGGTGAGCTGAACTGCTCAGGCTCTTGTCAGGCTAGGTACAGCTAAAACACAATGAGACCTGGAAATGGTCCTGGGCTATCACAACCAATGTCTGTAATCAGGCAGCTGTCACTCACAGTTCTCGCATGGGCTTCAGTCCAATAATACTTTTCTACCCAGTTTATCTTCTGTGAATACGTTTTCAGGGCTTTTGTGCAATTTAGCTTAGGCTAATATAAATACAATAATTTCCAAATGGTTCATGAATATTTAATTTAAATGTTTGGATAGAAATACCTTGTATTCATTGCATTGCAGCTCTTTACATTACAAAATAGGTTTGACCACCTTTTGAGAGTTGGGACCAATTTCCATAAACTCCATGTCCACTTTGATTTCCTGAATGAACTAACACTATCTAACTCATCTGCTCTCAGGTATAATTGCAACCATCTCCACCGTATATTTTGGAGGACGAGGAGACGTGGAGCTTTGTGATAGGCTCACTGACCCTGGCTTTGTGTAGAGCGTGCTCCCAGAAGCCATATGGCCTAGTTGCATGCGGTCTCTCTCTCTCTGTTAAATATTTACAGCACAGACAATTTCTGCCATGAAAACCAAGCCAGCCTTATGATCATCTCTCTCTCTATATTCAATTCAATTTAAGGGCTTTATTGGCATGGGAAACGTGTGTTAACATTGCCAAAGCAAGTGAAGTAGATAGTAAACAAAAGTGAAATAAACAATAAATATTAACAGTAAACATTACACTCAGAAGTTTCAAAAGAATAAAGACATTTCAAATGTCATATTATGTATATATACAGTGTTGTAACAATGTGCAAATAGTTATAGTACAAATGGGAAAATAAATAAACATAAATATGGGTTGTATTTACAATGGTGTTTGTTCTTCACTGGTTGCCCTTTTCTTGTGGCAACAGGTCACAAATCTTGCAGCTGTGATGGCACACTGTGGTTTTTCACCCAGTAGATAAGGGAGTTTATCAAAATTGGGTTTGTTTTCGAATTCTTTGTGGATCGCTGTAATCTGAGGGAAATATGTGTCTCTAATATGGTCATACATTTGGCAGGAGGTTAGGAAGTGCAGCTCAGTTTCCACCTCATTTTGTGGGCAGTGTGCACATAGCCTGTCTTCTCTTGAGAGCCAGGTCTGCCTACGGCGGCCTTTCTCAATAGCAAGGCTATGCTCACTGAGTCTGTACATAGTCAAAGCTTTCCTTAAGTTTGGGTCAGTCACAGTGGTCAAGTATTCTGCCACTGTGTACTCTCTGTTTAGGGCCAAATAGCATTCTAGTTTGCTCTGTTTTTTTGTTTGTTCTTTCCAATGTGTCAAGTAATTCTCTTTTTGTTTTCTCATGATTTGGTTGGGTCTAGTTGTGTTGTTGTTGTTGTTGTCCTGGGGCTGTGTGGGGTCTGTTTGTGTTTGTGAACAGAGCCCCAGGACAAGCTTACTTAGGGGACTCTTCTCCAAGTTCATCTCTCTGTAGGTGATGGCTTTGTTATGGAAGGTTTGGGAATCGCTTCCTTTTAAGTGGTTATAGAATTTAACAGCTCTTTTCTTCTCTCCCCTCTCTCTCTTTTGTCAGGGCTAGGTTTTACAGAGGTAAAGACTAATCTTGGTGCCCTTCTATGTCCGTCTGTACCCTGCGTTGCCAACCGTCCTATGACAATGACAAACTTACATGTGTCCCTGTGCTGTCCTTCTGTGGGAGTGAAGGACTCACCTCTCCTTCCTGCAATGTCTCCTGGGAAACATTGACTTCCCTTGGATCACTTATGGCTTGTGTGAAAATAGTTGTAATATTCACAACATTTATGATAAAGATAAATATTTCTATATGGGAATACGAGTTGATTCTGAATTATATTTATTTTGGAATATCATGAAATCCTTTCCCACTGGGCAAAAACTGGTTGAATCAACGTTGTTCCCACATCATTTCAACCAAAAATGAAATGTGATGATGTTGAATCAATGTGGAAAACAGATTGGAATTGGGGGAAAGTCATCAACGTAAGGGAATTTCCTATCTTTAACCTAAATCCAGTGACATGGTGAAATAGTTTGTTTATTTCACATTTAATTCACTTTCGTTGACAACTCAACCAAATGTAAATCAAAACTAGACATTGAACTGACGTCTGTACCCAGTGGGTTTGGTTATATTCTGATCTCAGTAATCATAACTTTAATGAGTAAACACACAAACAGACACACATTACATATGTCATACAAGCATGGACGCTCACAAACATTTGAAGGCAGTTCAAATGGAGCACCAGCACAGTAGGAGAGCAGGCTCAGTCCATTAAGTCCAGTATATAGCATGACATAGCCTTCTGCTCTTTCAGCTGAATATGACTGCAGGCCTGAATAGACTGGGAACCACAAATGGCACACACTCCTCTTGACACACAGAGAACAAGTTCAAAGAACACACTTTAAGATATCTTTGTTTGGACATCATGCACAAAGATCATAGACTTTTCACCTCTGAAATTTTTCTGAACTATCACAAGTATCTTTGTTCACAGTGTAAAAGCCCGCTCCTTCGCTTTATGAGTCTGAGTCAGCTATTCTGATCTGATTGCCAGATCAGCCTCATTGTCCAAACTCAAGTTCTGGCTCCACTCTGCCATTATGTTGCCATGGTGATAAACACTGCGTTGGGGGGTGCCCTGGTCTGCGGTCAGCGTTTGACTGGTGAGGAAGGGTAGGTGGTGAGGAAAGTACGGTCCAGAGTACTGTCCTGTACCACCCTCAGCCCACTGACCCATGCCCTGGTCAGTGGAGTAGTGGCTATAGAGGGGGTAACTGTAACCCAGGTGCCCAGGGTAGGTTTTGGAGGACATGGGCAGATGGACCGGGGACACTCTGTAGTCCTGGGGCATGGCTGGAGCCAAGGTGTGGTGGTGGTGAGGGTGACCCATGTCCCTAACAGGGACAGGTCTGGTAGTCTCGTGCCCAGGGACAGTGGCTACATCTGGAACATGAGACTCATAGCTGCGCCTGCCTTCGCCATCCTCCACTATAGTGGAGGGAGAGGGAAGTCTGCCATACTCAACCGATCTGGAGAGAATGAGAAATATGGAGCGGTTACTGATATGAACTGTTAGTTGTTGTTGCCATCATGACATCAACCCACATATGAAATCAGTCACTCTCTGACTCCACTTTTTCATGCACAGTATGGAGGTGTACACTTCTTGTATCATAGATACACTTCTTGTATCATAGATGGCCTGTTAAGTATAGCCCTGAGTCACTGAGTTTTCTATTGGCATAATGGGTGCTGTTTCTGCATATGTTAGTTCTCGTGTGGGTGTGCAGGCTGTTAGAGTGACTCTCTAAATGGGGATTCACCAGTCTGTGTGGTGTGTCAGCCTTGGGTTTCCTCTAAAAAAAAGGGAAGTCAAGGTGTGATTTACAACGTGTGAGTGTGTGCCCGTGTGTGTCCTTGGTGGTTGTACAGTACCTGTATGGTTGGTAGGACATAGATGCAGGGCCAGGCACCATCTGCTCCTCAGTGCTGTAGTCCTGTCTGTGGTCGTGGAGCTCCAGTAGTTCAGTGTGCAGGCTGTGGCTCTGGGACGGGTCCTGTTTCAAGGCCCAGGGGGACAAGAGATCCTCCTTATCCGAAACCACGATCTCTATCCTCTGTTCCTCTGGCTCACAGTCTAATTTTGCCCTCTGGAGGTCTGTAAGGGAAAAGGTTTTACATCAATGAGACTGCCAATAGGCCTATGGGCTGGCAACCATTTACATTATAACAATGTCATATATTGTTGAGAAATAAATATGTTTCTATTGATTGGGACCTGGGGGACTTTTGTTTCCTGGGTCTTTGTCTTGTTTGGCTTTCTTTGTAGCATTCCCAAGACTCTTGTTGGATCGACACCTATGGGGAAAACATTATATGTAAAAATAAAAAAAAAATAAAAAGAAGAAGAAGAAGAAGAAAAAAGAAATCCTCACACGCACAAAGTGTTATAGTTCTAATAATACCTACCTCTTGCTATGAGTACGGGTATTCTCCCCTTTGAATCCCTTAGCAAAGGGATTGTGGTCAATCTTCAGTTTAGCGATCTGAAAGCAGGAGTAGAGATGAAGAAATCAGATTAGGTCACACTCATTACCGAAAAGTGAATTATATGGGTGTGCCGTTTGTATGTTCTTAATACGTGAGTTTGTAGACGGACCTTAGTGTTCTGGTAGGCGGTGACTGCAGTGAAGGAGGTCTCAGGGAAGGAGAAGGAATGGAAGTGTCCCCAGCGCACACTGTACAGACTGTCAGCCTGGACCACAGAGAAGCGTGGGATGTAGCGATGCATAGAGTGCAGGATGATCTGGGGACAGAACAGATACAACACAGGTTGAGTCAACTAACAGCATTGTTTATAGACAGTACTGTATACTCTCAGACTGTGAGGCGTTGAGGGCTGGGGATCCAGTAGAGAAGGAGATGGGTTTACTTACATGGCCGTGCTGGTCCAGAGTATTGTTGGTGAGTTTGAGCTTGAGGAAGGACACAGATTGCTTCATCCAGTAGGAGCCCAGAGCGGGGGAGTCTGGATGCACGTATGTCCGACAGGGGAGCTGGGGCTCGGCTTTCCCAGCCATGTCCCACTGGCCCTTATTCCACTACAGAGACAGAGAGCAGGGGGGAGGGGATGGGGTTTACCCAGGTGTGAAACAAACTCCAAGACAAGACTCAACATGTAGACACTCCACAAAAACTCACATACCCTCAGTCTCTACAGTGAGATATGTAAGGAATCTGTGGTGCATATTACTGCATGTTTGAGTAGTATCATGTAGGTATGTACAGTGGGGAAAAAAAGTATTTAGTCAGCCACCAATTGTGCAAGTTCTCCCACTTAAAAAGATGAGAGAGGCCTGTAATTTTCATCATAGGTACACGTCAAATATGAGAGACAAATTGTGGAAAAAAATTCCAGAAAATCACATTGTAGGATTTTTAAGGAATTTATTTGCAAATTATGGTGGAAAATAAGTATTTGGTCACCTACAAACAAGCAAGATTTCTGGCTCTCACAGACCTGTAACTTCTTCTTTAAGAGGCTCCTATGTCCTCCACTCGTTAACTGTATTAATGGCACCTGTTTGAACTTGTTATCAGTATAAAAGACACCTGTCCACAACCTCAAACAGTCACACTCCAAACTCCACTATGGCCAAGACCAAAGAGCTGTCAAAGGACACCAGAAACAAAATTGTAGACCTGCACCAGGCTGGGAAGACTGAATCTGCAATAGGTAAGCAGCTTGGTTTGAAGAAATCAACTGTGGGAGCAATTATTAGGAAATGGAAGGCATACAAGACCACTGATAATCTCCCTCGATCTGGGGCTCCACGCAAGATCTCACCCCGTGGGGTCAAAATGATCACAAGACCGGTGAGCAAAAATCCCAGAACCACACGGGGGGACCTAGTGAATGACCTGCAGAGAGCTGGGACCAAAGTAACAAAGCCTACCATCAGTAACACACTACGCCGCCAGGGACATAAATCCTGCAGTGCCCTGCTTAAGCCAGTACATGTCCAGGCCCGTGCTAGAGTGCATTTGGATGATCCAGAAGAGGATTGGGAGAATGTCATATGGTCAGATGAAACCAAAATAGAACTTTTTGGTCAAAACTCAACTCGTCGTGTTTCGAGGACAAAGAATGCTGAGTTGCATCCAAAGAACACCATACCTACTGTGAAGCATGGGGGTGGAAACATCATGCTTTGGGGCTGTTTTTCTGCAAAGGGACCAGGACGACTGATCCGTGTAAAGGAAAGAATGAATGGGGCCATGTATCATGAGATTTTGAGTGAAAACCTCCTTCCATCAGCAAGGGCATTGAAGATGAAACGTGGCTGGGTCTTTCAGTATGACAATGATCCCAAACACACCGCCCGGGCAACGAAGGAGTGGCTTCGTAAGAAGCATTTCAAGGTCCTGGAATGGCCTAGCCAGTCTCCAGATCTCAACCCCATAGAAAATCTTTGGAGGGAGTTGAAAGTCCGTGTTGCCCAGCGACAGCCCCAAAACATCACGCTCTAGAGTAGATCTGCATGGAGAAAGGGCCAAAATACCGTGTGTGAAAACCTTGTGAAGACTTACAGAAAACGTTTGACCTGTGTCATTGCCAACAAAGGGTATATAACAAAGTATTGAGAAACTTTTGTTATTGACCAAATACTTATTTTCCACCATAATTTGCAAATAAATTCATAAAAAATCCTACAATGTGATTTTCTGGATTTTTTTTCCTCATTTTGTCTGTCATAGTTGACGTGTACCTATGATGAAAATTACAGGCCTCTCTCATCTTTTTAAGTGGGAGAACTTTCACAATTGGTGGCTGACTAAATACTTTTTTTCCCCACTGTACATCATTGCATATAATCGACCAACATATATACATTAACTGATATAACAAAGGGAAAACTCTCTCTCGATGGAGCCATTTGGTCAAAAGCAACAGTGTACTGAGGGGAGGGCCAGTGGATGCACGGAGGGGTGATTGCTCCCCATTCACTTTGATTGGAGTGGGGGGAGGTGGAGGTGGGGTGCTAAATGGGGGTAGAAAAACAGGAAGTAGTAATGGTCTTTGATATGCAGTGTGTGTGGTGATTGGCTGGGTGTGGGCGGGTCACCATCTGGACTGTGTGCAGATTGACTGCTGGGGTTGCATACACAAGCATGTCTTCTACTTAATCTCCTTATGTTTCCTTTTAAAACAATGCCTGACTATATTCCAAACTGTGATACGTTTGGGTTATCAATAGGACCTTTCCCAATATTAATGTATTGGAATGTGTATATAAGACATGATATATGAGGCATTATAGAAGGATGGTGGACATGTTCTTACCCTGTATCTGAAGTTGTCCACAGGAACCATATCCACCATGAGGACATAGTTGGCATAGGGTTGGAGTCCAGATAGACTGATGTTGCAGTGGGGAAACATCCTCCTGATACACACAATCCCACACAAATGGTATTATCCTGACCACAACCCTATGCTCTCTCATTCTTACACGAGACAAAAAAGAATACTAGCAGCATAGACAGTTTCACTGCATTGCTAAAGCTACAGTATTGCATGAAATGTGGGTGACAAGTACTCCTCAGTGCACACACGTCCATTGTGTTTTGTAGATTTACATATGAGAAATGAATGGGATATGGGAGACATGGGATGTGCTCAGTCAATGACTTGTTTGGAGATGGCACCAGCTATGATGACAATGATTGATTTGACAACAACAACAGTATCTTACCGGCCATGTTTGGTGATGATCATCTCAGTCGCTAGGTTGTGGAAGGACTTCCAGAGGTCAGACTTCTCCAGGGTCATCCTGACGTTTCCCTGGTGGTAGGGGTCAGCTGTAGGGGGGGACGGGGTCATCATGTTGCTGTTGCTCTCTTGCCAGAACACTGACTCACTAATCTAGTAAAGGTTGAAAAAGTGATGCTTACCAGTAACATGCTGCATTGCCTGCAGAGTCCACTACAATGGTCAAAGAGAATATCAAGATCAAATTCCTTATCCAAATCTGTGTGTTGTTCTCGCTAGAATCTAACCCACATCACTGTGAGAATACTATGAGAGGGGCTGTGGACTTAGTGGTGGCCCTTGGATTATGGAAAGTTTAGTATCAATCTCTTCTTCTTCTTCTTCTTCTTCTTCTTCTTCTTCTTCTTCTTCTTCTTCTTCTTCTTCTTCTTCTTCTTCTTCTTCTTCTTCTTCTTCTTCTTCTTCTTCTTCTTCTTCTTCTTCTTCTTCTTCTTCTTCTTCTTCTTCTTAGTAGTATTGATCTCAAAACTTTCCTATCTGTATCCTCAGCTTGTGGAGTAAGAATGACTGACCTCTGGAGTTCATTAGTGAGCCCAGAAGGGGAAGGGCCTGTGAGAATAAAGTAGGTGTGGTTACAACAGAGTGGTGTGGGGGGCCTTTGCCTGATTTCTAATCTTTAAAGTGTCCCATCAGGCGAGGGGGTGGGCATACTGTGGTGTTGTGCAGAGATAGCTGCCTGAACATGACCTTTTGTTTTCAAACTGTAAATGCATCCAACAAGTTTGTAGAGTCACAAGCTTGATGTAGTCATTGCATGCTAAGAATATTGGACTAAATACTACACTTTTGACAATTTGTTCAAATACTTATGACTTCTTCAAATGGGGGGACTAGATACATTAAGTACTTTCATTTCTGAATGGTAAAACATATAAAACTCAGCAAAAAAAGAAACGTCCTCTCACTGTTAACTGCGTTTATTTTCAGGTTCTTGCTGTGAGATGTTACCCCACTCTTCCACCAAGGCACCTGCAAGTTCCCGGACATTTCTGGGGGGAATGGCTCTAGCCCTCACCCTCTGATCCAACAGGTCCCAGACATGCTCAATGGGATTGAGATCCGGGCACTTCGCTGGCCATGGCAGAACACTGACATTCCTATCTTGCAGGAAATCACGCACAGAACGAGCAGTATGGCTGATGGCATTGTCATGCTGGAGGGTCATGTCAGGATGAGCCTACAGGAAGGGTACCACATGAGGGAGGAGGAGGTCTTCCCTGTAACGCACAGCGTTGAGATGGCATGCAATGACAACAAGCTCAATCCGATGATGCTGTGACACACCGCCCCAGACCATGACGGACCCTCCACCTCCAAATCGATCCCGCTCCAGAATACAGGCAATGTAATGCTCATTCCTTCGACGATAAACGCGAATCTGACCATCATCCCTGGTGAGACAAAACCGTGACTTGTCAGTGAAGAGCACTTTTTGCCAGTCCTGTCTGGTCCAGCGACGGTGGGTTTGTGCCCATAGGCGACGTTGTTGCCGGTGATGTCTGGTGAGGACCTGCCTTACAACAGGCCTACAAGCCCTCAGTCCAGCCTCTCTCAGCCTATTGCGGACAGTCTGAGCACTGATGGAGGTATTGTGCATTCCTGGTGTAACTCGGGCAGTTGTTGTTGCCATCCTGTACCTGTCCCGCAGGTGTGATGTTCGGATGTACCGATCCTGTGCAGGTGTTGTTACACATGGTATGCCACTGCGAGGATGATCAGCTGTCCATCCTGTCTCCCTGTAGTGCTGTCTTAGGCGTCTCACAGTACGAACATTGCAATTTATTGCCCTGGCCACATCTGCAGTCCTCATGCCTCCTTGCAGCATGCCTAAGGCACGTTCACGCAGATGAGCAGGGACCCTGGGCATCTTTCTTTTGGTGTTTTTCAGAGTCAGTAGAAAGGCCTCTTTAGTGTCCTAAGTTTTCATAACTGTGACCTTTATTGCCTACCGTCTGTAAGCTGTTAGTGTCTTAATGACCGTTCCACAGATGCTTAATTGTTTATGGTTCATTGAACAAGCATGGGAAACCCTTTACAATTAAGATCTGTGAAGTTATTTGGATTTTACTAATTATCTTTGAAAGACAGGTCCTGAAAAAGGGACGTTTCTTTTTTTGCTTACTTTTGGTCATGTAGTGTATATATATATATATATATATATATATATATATATATATATATTACAGTGAGGGGAAAAAGTATTTGATCCCCTGCTGATTTTGTACGTTTGCCCACTGACAAAGAAATGATCAGTCTATAATTTTAATGGTAGGTTTATTTGAACAGTGAGAGACAGAATAACAACAACAAAATCCAGAAAAACGCATGTAAAAAATGTTATAAATTGATTTGCATTTTAATGAGGGAAATAAGTATTTGACCCCCTCTCAATCAGAAAGATTTCTGGCTCCCAGGTGTCTTTTATACAGGTAACGAGCTGAGATTAGGAGCACACTCTTAAAGGGAGTGCTCCTAATCTCAGTTTGTTACCTATATAAAAGACACCTGTCCACAGAAGCAATCAATCAATCAGATTCCAAACTCTCCACCATGGCCAAGACCAAAGAGCTCTCCAACGATGTCAGGGACAAGATTGTAGACCTACACAAGGCTGGAATGGGCTACAAGACCATCGCCAAGCAGCTTGGTGAGAAGGTGACAACAGTTGGTGCGATTATTCGCAAGAACTGTCAACCTCCCTCGGCCTAGGGCTCCATGCAAGATCTCACCTCGTGGAGTTGCAATGATCATGAGAACGGTTAGGAATCAGCCCAGAACTACACAGGAGGATCTTGTCAATGATCTCAAGGCAGCTGGGACCATAGTCAAGAAGAATACAATTGGTAACACACTATGCCTTGAAGGACTGAAATCCTGCAGCGCCCGCAAGGTCCCCCTGCTCAAGAAAGCACATATACAGGCCCGTCTGAAGTTTGCCAATGAACATCTGAATGATTCAGAGAAGAACTGGGTGAAAGTATTGTGGTCAGATGAGACCAAAATCAAGCTCTTTGGCATCAACTCAACTCGCCGTGTTTGGAGGAGGAGGAATGCTGCCTATGACCCCAAGAACACCATCCCCACCGTCAAACATGGAGGTGGAAACATCATGCTTTGGGGGTGTTTTTCTGCTAAGGGGACAGGACAACTTCACCGCATCAAAGGGACGATGGACGGGGCCATGTACCGTCAAATCTTGGGTGAGAACCTCCTTCCCTCAGCCAGGGCATTGAAAATGAGTCGTGGATGGGTATTCCAGCATGACAATGACCCAAAACACACGGCCAAGACAACAAAGGAGTGGCTCAAGAAGAAGCACATTAAGGTCCTGGAGTGGCCTAGCCACTCTCCAGACCTTAATCCCATAGAAAATCTGTGGAGGGAGCTGAAGGTTCGAGTTGCCAAGCGTCAGCCTCGAAACCTTAATGACTTGGAGAAGATCTGCAAAGAGGAGTGGGACAAAATTCCTCCTGAGATGTGTGCAAATCTGGTGGCTAACTACAAGAAATGTCTGACCTGCCAACAAGGGTTTTGCCACCAAGTACTAAGTCATGTTTTGCAGAGGGGTCAAATACTTATTTCCCTCATTAAGATGCAAATCAATTTTTGACATGCGTTTTTCAGGATTTTTTTGTTGTTGTTCTGTCTCTCACTGTTCAAATAAACCTACCATTAAAATTATAGACTGATCATGTCTTTGTCAGTGGGCAAATGTACAAAATCAGCAGGGGATCAAATACTTTTTTCCCTCACTGTATATACACTACATGACCAAAAGTATGTTGTCGAACATCTCATTCCAAAATCATGGGCATTAATATGGAGTTCGTCCCCCTTTTGCTGCTATAACAGCCTCCGCTCTTCTGTGAAGGATTTCCACTAGATATTGGAACATTGCTGTGGGGACTTGCTTCCATTCAGCCACAAGAGCATTAGTGAGGTCGGGCACTGATGTGCGATTAGGCCTGGCTCGCAGTCGGCGTTCCAATTCATCCCAAAGGTGTTCGATGGGGCTGAGGTCAGGGCTCTGTGCAGGCCAGTCAAGTCCTTCCACCCCAATCTTGACAAACCATTTCCATATGGCTGCTCAGCCATGGAAACACATTTCATGAAGCTCCCGACTAACAGTTCTTGTGCTGACGTTGCTTCCAGAGGCAGTTTGTAACTTGGTAGTGAGTGTTGCAACCGAGGACAGAAGATTTTTACGCGCTACGCGCTTCAGCACTCGGTGGTCCCATTCTGTGAGCTTGTGTGGTCTACCACTTCGAGGCTGAGCTGTTGTTGCTCCTAGACTCCTCCACTTCACAATAACAGCACTTACAGTTGATCGGGGCAGCTCTAGCAGGGCAGAAATTAAATTTGATGAACTGACTTGTTGGAAAGGTGGCATCCTATGATAGTGCCACGTAGAAAGTCACTGAGCTCTTCAGTAAGGCCATTCTACTGCCAATGTTTGTGTATCGAGATTGCATGGCTGTGTGCTCGATTTTATACACCTGTCCGCAATGGATGTGGCTGAAATAGCCGAATCCACTAATTTGAAGGGGTGTCCACATACTTTTGTATATATAGTGTGTATATATATGAAAATACCCTGTAATAAAAGGTGACATTCTGTACTGTCGGCTCATATGAAACATTTCATCTAAAAAATTAAATAATTATGAAAACATGGGCTCTACTAGCTGACCTGTGTTCATGGATCTAAGAGCCCTGCTCGGTTTATATTCTTCAAACATATCAGACATGTACTCGGGTCCTAAACCATTCAAAGATTTATAAACTAAAAGCACCACTTTGAAATCAATTCTGTAACTGACTGGATGCCAATGTAAAGATTTAAGAACCGGAGTGATGTGCTCCGTTCTCTTGGTCCTGGTTAACATTCTAGCAGCTGCATTCTGTACTCGGGTTCTAAACCATTCAAAGATTTATAAACTAAAAGCACCACTTTGAAATCAATTCTGTAACTGACTGGATGCCAATGTAAAGATTTAAGAACCGGAGTGATGTGCTCCGTTCTCTTGGTCCTGGTTAACATTCTAGCAGCTGCATTCTGAATGTGCTGCATCTGATTTACAGTCTTTTTCGGGAGTCCTGTTAAGAGGCCATTACAGTAGTCAACCCTACTATAGATAAAAGCATGGATGAGCTTCTCTTGATCTTTCTGGGACACAAAGCCTTTGATTCTGGCTCTATTTTTTAGATGATAGAATGCTGTTTTGGTGACCACTTTGATATCACTGTTAAATGTGAGGTCTGAGTCTATCAGAACACCAAGATTGCGCACTTGATCACTGGTTTTAATTCATTACATTTCACAGTGGACATGAGTTCTGATGGTATCTGCTTTATTGGGTTTGTAAGCTTGTCGACCATGACAAATAGAGTGCGGTTATTGTTGATATTCTTGTTGATCATTCCCGATAAATGTTGCTGTCTGGCCCTGCATAACTCATTGTTGAAGCTACCAAGGCTTTGTTTATAGTTTAGTTTTCCTCCACTTACGTTCCGCTTTCCTACATTCTCTTTTCAGGGCGCTTACCATCATGGTGGTTCTCCATGGTGTTTTCTGTTTGCTCATAGTTTTCTTTACCTTTACCGGTGCAACACGATCCATGACATTCAATATTTTGGCATTAAAATTATCCAGGAGTACATCAACTGACTCAGCACTTATTATTGGAGAGATAGCTATGGCTTCCATAAACTGAGCATTGGTACTCTCATTAATGTACCTTTTCTTAACAGAAACTGAGTTTACTGGAACATTCGGGGTGATAAGTGATTCAAAAAAGACACAGAAATGATCAGACAGGGCCATGTCTTTAACCATGACAGAAGAAATATCGAGACCTTTAGAGATAACCAGATCTAAAATGTGGCCTTGAGTGTGTGTGCGCTCTTTCACATTTTGAGTGAAGCATATGTAGCCTAGTACACCCAATATAACAAGTTTTTGTTATTGTATAGTTTATTATAGGATAAGTCCGGTGTACACTCACAATAGAGTAACTCATACAAGAATCAATAGACTTTCTTACTTGTACTCTCGCCCCTACCCAAGGTGGTGTAGAGTTAGAGGGCCCTATAATCCAGCCTCTGTCCCTTCCTTCCTGATGACTGATGTTGTGTATTAAATGGGGGGGGGTGAGTTGTGTCTGCCCTTGACAATGGCAGGCAGCTCTGGCTAATCTTATGTGGTCGTTGGCCCCCTCAGGCCAGGAGAGCGGCCCTATGGGGCCTAATGAGGCTGCCATTTAGCGGCCTGTTAGCCTGGATTGGCAGAGGGAGGGGATGGTGGGATGGAGGCTCCAGGGCTCTGATGTGTGATGCCCCCACCGAAGGCCCTCCATCCTGGCTGCTCTGATCGCATGCGGCCCCTGTCTCGGTCTGGAACACCCTCCTGATCCCCAGCTGAGGTCCATACACATGCTAAACACACACAGAGAGCAGTGATAGAGGGACGTTCACACAGCCCAGGCACATCCTCTCTGTCGTTTAGACACACTATCATTGAGGTTTGAGACGACTCCAGAAGTTGTTTCAGTCTCTGTTGTGTATATTCTATTTGTGTTCATTCTTCTGTGATATAGTATTACTACACTGTTTTGGAGCACATGACATGGCCCGGGTTGGTAAGAAAGTGCTTTGAATAAACATTGTCTTTATTCTGAATAGGTTACTATGTCTGTGTATCACCATTGTATGCTACATTTTCATAGCAGAAGGGTAGAGGGTGAGGCCTTTGTATGTAGTAGCTTTGGTGGCTATTGTCTCAAGAGTTAGTTCAGGGAGGGATATAATTCAATACACACAGTGCTACATGGAACCTCTCATAGGGATACAACAGAGGGTGTAGAAGGAATGCATGACTCATGTCAGTGTGTCAGTGTGAAACTCATTGTTGCAGAAGGTTTAGTATCGCTGTTTCACTTAGCACCTCCAGTTTTAAGAATGTTCCAGATGGGAAAACCAGGATGACTCAGGCAGGCCTAAATACTCAGGTTTACCAAGGTGTGTGTGCGTGTGCACGCGTGTGTGCATGTCTGTTATACAGTAGCCTATGAGAAGTTGAAGCATTGGAGTGTTCTGTCAGGCCCATCTGCCTTCCAGACAGGCATGTAGAGACACATCCCTACCACTTAAATCCACCTCAGGAAGGTGGAATCTGTATGTGCCTGAAGCATAGGTTTTCCCCATGACCTTTGCAACTATGTTACAGTATGCATGGCAAAAATGGTTAGACTTATATACCTTTTGGGATGGGAGCATTTATTACTGTCAAATAATTTAGACAGTCTACAGTGTTTCCACATGAATAGTATCTGCAACCAAACTAATAACAGCACTGTCTAACACTCTTAATAAGCAGACGATTTAAAATCAGCTCTATTAGATTTGATGAGATCTACACTGAGATCATTGGAGCATTAACAGACTGGTCTCTTCAGATGCCGTTTCTCTGCCGCAGTGAGCATCACCGTGGGAATAGCTCACACTGGTGGATTCTGGTTGCATGGCAACCTGTTATGCTCAGCCATTGAATTAGGAATGAGTACTTTTATAGGATCTCTATTTTTTTTTACATCATTTAGCAGACGCTCTTATCCAGAGTGACTTACAGGAGCAATTAGGGTTAAGTGCCTTGCTCAAGGGCACATCGACAGATTTTTCACCTAGTCGGCTCGGGGATTAGAACCAGCGACCTTTCGGTTACTGGCACAACGCTCTTACCCACTAACCCACCTGCCTCTATGGGCTCAGCTGCCTCTGGGTCCCCACACAGGCATTTCTAATAATGTGGAAAATAAATAATCTGTTGAACCAAAACATGTGGAAACCAAAACAACATGGAAATCGTCATGGAAAAGGGTAAATTACAACTTGACTTACATCTGGTGCAACCAACCCCTGGTCTTTTGAAAATGTTTCTCTGTGGCGTAGCCGTCTGCAGGTTGTCCTTTATAAAAAAGATTGTGATACTGCACTGTGACTACAATCTTAATTTCGTAAATGGTTATAGTAAAATAGGCTACTTTGCCCTTTATTCACTGAAGCCTTTACCATCCGATCTAGGCTTATTCAATTAGATGAAGATCAGATGGTGGCTTGAACATAGGTCAAGAAAAAGGTCAGTGTGCAACATGCATATTGGTAAATGCCATCTCTATTGGATTGGGTTTAGGGACATTACGGTGAAATGTCATGAAATGGCAACACTTGTGTACTCTCCTTCTGTTGAGATGTAAGGTTGATTCATACCACTAGAGGGTACCCTCATCTCTCCTATAGATTATACATTGAATTTCCATGGCAGAGGAGGCTGGTGGGAGGAGCTATAGGAAGATGGGCCCATTATAATGGCTGAAATGGAATAAATGGAATGGTACACATGAAACATGAAACCACATGTTTCACTCTGTTGCATTAATTCCATTTCAGGTCCCCCTACCAGCCTCCTCTGGTCTGTAGTATTTACTTCAATATAATATGCCATTTAGCAGACGCTTTTATCCAAAGCCACTTACAGTCATGCGTGCATACATATTTTTTTTTTGTGTATGGGTGGTCCCAGGGATTGAACCCACTACCTTGGCGTTACAAGCACCGTGCTCTACCAGCTGAGCTACAGAGGACCAGTTAGTGTAAAATATCTTTCTCTGTATTTGACTGTTAGTAGCACTTAGCTTATGCCTACTCAATAACACATTCAACATTATAATCTTGTTTTATCTTTGAAAATGTGAGAAAAGACAGTCCTGGGGCTTGATATATGAATATTGGAATGAATAATTTTCACTTTAAATTAAGCATTTTATTCTATGCAATTAGACTAGATATAAATACGTATTTTTGACGCAAGATAGATTGGAAAAGCTTCATTTAGACATGTAGATACCTTACAGTATAGACATTGAACATCTGAATGCCTTACAACACACTGTCTTAGAACCTCTTAAGGATCTGACCCTTTTTTTCAATTTTCGTCTAAAATGACATACCCAAATCTAACTGCCTGTAGCTCAGGACCTGAAGCAAGGATATGCATATTCTTGATACCATTTGAAAGGAAACACTTTGAAGGTTGTGGAAATGTAGGATAGGAGAATGTAATGTAGGAGAATATAACACATTAGATCTGGTAAAAGACAATACAAACAAAAAAACATGAGGTTTTATTTATTTCTTTTTTTAAATAATCTTTGAAATGCAAGAGAAAGGCCACAATATAATATTGCAGTTTAGGTGCAATTTATATTTTGGCCACTAGAAGGAAGCAGTGCGTGCGCAAAGTTTCAGATTGATCCTGTGAAGCATTGCAATACTGGACTATTTTGTATCAAGTCTGCCCAAATGTGCCGAATTGGTCAATTGATACATTTTCAAGTACATAACTATAGAGAACATACAAAAATAATAAGGTAATACAAAATGTAAGTTTACACACTCACAGGAATGTCATACATGATGGATCATTAGCTTATACACTAATTTTCACAGATCTAGATTGCCGGGTGGGGTGGGTGTGGAGCCAGAGACAGCAGGGGGTCAAACTGTAGAACCCAGTTCCTATATTTGAATATAAAAATGGATTTTATCAAACAAAACTGTTACATTTTATGTCTAGGACCCGTAGGATGACAAATCAGAGCAAGATTACTGAATGTAAGTACATTATTTACATTCAGAGGTGAATGTATCAAACCAGTTGTATGTATCAAACCAGTTGTCGTGATACATTTTTTGTTGTTGTGCACTCTCCTCAAACAATAGCATGGTATTTTCTCACTGTAATAGCTACTGTAAATTGGACAGTGCAGTTAGATTAACAAGAATGTAGGCTTTCTGCACATATAAGACATGTCTATGTCCTGGAAAGTTTGCTGTTACTTACAACAGTCATGCTAATCACATTAGCTCACGTTAGCTCAACCGTCCCGTATACGGGACACCGATCCCGTAGAGGTTAAAGAGATGGAAGTATAATTTGATTTAGCCACTTTAGACCAGCCTTGTGTTTGGGATCCAGACTAATTAGTGTAAAATGTTATTTTACTGCTGTCCCCACTCTTGGTTTGATGGAATTTGTGTTCAATCTAACCTAAATCAAATTCCTTTTAGTGCCCCCTTCTCTGACCCAGTCATCAAATCTAGGTGCAGGTGGTAGTTGATAGGTGATTTGTCCATTAATGTTGCTGATTACAATAAGGTCTGGGTTTAGTAATTGTTGATGGCCTAGAATTAGAACTATTGTACACACATAATGAAAGTGCCACACACACTGACTTGGTACCTCACCCCCTAAACCCCTTTACACAGACATGCCCATGCACATGAACCCACACACCCACACCCACACCCTCTCCCCTGCTAAAAGTGGCCCTGGCCCTGAGCCAGCGTACCCTGTCTGTACTGAGGAGAGGAGAGGGACAGAGTCAGATGAAGTGCTCCTGCAACATGGGAACACTGCCAAAACAAACTCAGTGACCCTCCTCTCCTCTCTCTCCTCCCCGCCACACTCCGCTCTGCTCCCTGGATAAGATTACACAGCATCGCCACTGCCGAGCTGATACCACTGAATTACCCATGGAGGGAGAGGAGGAAGAGCAGGTAACGGAGGAGGAGAAGAGAAAAGGGAAGGGGAAGCGAGAGAGTAAGAGGAGGAAAAACATCAAAACAGAGGGGGAGGAAGAGGTGAAGAAGAAAGAGATAAATGCAGAAACAGGCATACACAAAATATGGTTTCTTTATTTGTTGTGTCAGAGTGTGCTGCCCTTAACACAGGGCTTAACCAATCCTACAGTGGGACTGTGACACTCCACAATAGTCTGTGTGTTTGGGTGAGTGGACAAGACTTGTGCAGTACCGGTACAACCTGCATAGATCTATGGAACAATCACCACATATCTGGGTTTCGTGATGTTCCCTCTCAGATACAGATGGCTACACAGGGCCTATTTCCACAACCAAAAATAGCATTTATCCCAGGATGGAATGGACTGCAGGTGAATGGGGAGATGGAGGTGTGGATGATAGTTAGGGATGGGGGGAACAGTCACTTTCTCTCTCTCCTCTTGACACCTCCAGGCTAGCTTACTTCTTAGCCTTGCCCTGGGCAGCCACGGCCTCCATGGCCTTCTTTACGGTCTCGGCGTCTCCCAGGAAAGCCATGGGCTTGACGGGCTTCAGGTTCGTGTCCAGCTCGTACACAATGGGGATACCTGTTGGCAGGTTCAACTCCATGATGGCAGCGTCGGACATGCCTGAGACAGACAGACAGACAGAAATATGTGTTAGGAATGAACAGAGAATAGGTTGGGAAATCCAGACTGATCATTCATATTCAAGGAAATTAACATTACGCACTGTATTGGACGTGTATTCCTAGTGGAGGGGAAATCCTTTCTACGGATGTCAAGTACAGATCCTCGAAGGCTGGTATATTTCTTAGCTAGTACCCACTACCCAGCTCTCTTTACAAGAGCAACATTTGGTGCCCTTTGACAGGTGAGGTCATCCATACTCCTCTTTCAGGGGGGCACTAAGTAGCTTGTTCCCTCTGCTCTTGTGTCTATCCCTCTGCAACCCTGTCTGAATCACCCTGGTCCCACCACTCCTAGAGAATGCAAAACCTTTCTGCAGAAAGGTCGTGCCCGTAACGGGACCGCACCCATGGCCTTTTCCACTGTGTCGGTCTGAGCTCCAGCAGGGAGAGAGCCACAGCTATTTATAGACTCCTGGTAATCTGGGAATGTGTTTGTGTACTCTATGTATGTGATTGGGTGCTTGTGATGTACCATGCCTATGGGTCCAGCTGTTACATTCTCAGTGATCCACAAATAATGAACAAACAACAGCCTATTAGGAATTTACTGTGTACAGCCAGTCCCTACATCAGTGTAGGGGAGAGTGGGGTAAATTGAGCCATTTTTACATTCAGCATCACTAACATAGTATTATTTCTAACAAAGATATCTACATATATTTCAGGATGTTGTGTATAATCAGAATTCATGTAAACATAACAGTTTTGAAAACATAGCTTGTCCGGGGCATGGGGTAAGTTGAGGTTAGGGACAAGGTAAGTTGAGCCACCTTGGGGTAAGTGAGTGAAGGTGTCCTGTGACACTAGGTGATGGTGTCCTGTGACAGTGGGTGATGGTGCTGGTTGATAAAAGTATGCCTATATTCAGATATAGATCTCTCTGTTCACTATCACTTACCCTTCCATTTCTTGACCAGTTATCTGGGACAGTGATATTGTTTCGATGTGCACATTTGTAGGCACGTTCTCTGCATTTGAGGCTACTAAGCCCATGAAACTGATCAGCAAGATTCTTGATATGTTTAGCAAGCGCAGTCAGACTCCATGTCATCAGATAAGACCTTGTGTGTCTCTGCTACTCTATCATAGCCTCTCTTTCACACAGGTGCATGTTCGTTTCTTTTCTGTCAATGTACCTCTTCAGTGTCATTCAGTCTATTTCTTTTTCATCTCTTGCTGCTGCTTGAATGGAGTTCTTCCCTTCTCTCACTTCCTTGGCTGCTTTCTCAAGAACCTCAAGGGAGGCTAGACCCCTGCTTCAATCTGTGCAGTGGCTATGCATCTTTTAGATCTGTGTTGTGAGTCATGTGATGTTTGACTACATGCCATACTGGACATACCTTGTGAAACATGACCTCTAACCTTTTCCCGCAAGTGCTCTCTGTCATTTCCAAACTTTTCCATGTTCCCCCCTGCCTTGTATGACTGTCATCTCCTATGTTAGTTGTACCACTCTTTCTCCATGTCATCTCCTCTGCTCTCTCTCTTTCCCTGTCCCCCCTCTTTCCCACCCTCTCTCTCTGTGTCCAGCTACCGCAGCAGCCCATAATACTCACCCTCTAAGTGCTTGACAATTCCACGGAGGCTGTTGCCGTGGGCAGCGATGATGACGTTCTTGCCGGCCTTGATCTCAGGTGCGATGACATCGTTCCAGTAGGGCAGGGCGCGGGCAATGGTGTCCTTCAGGGATTCACATGTGGGCAGCTCACCGGGCTTCAGGCCCTTGTAGCGCCTTGACTGGTGGGAGGACGGATCAGCATGTTGGGTTACACTGCTCAATTGTATCATCATGTTGGGTTACACTGCTCAAATGTATCATCATGTTGGGTTACACTGCTCAAATGTATCTTCACAACAGCAGGTGCTGACAAGTGTGATGTAACATACTAGAGGGCTGCAAAGTAAACCTGGCAGAGCTTACTTAGTAACTAAAGCGGTACATGTTGCAGTTGTACAGTCCATGTTTAGGCTCATACAAGTAGTCATACATGAGAAGTCATAGAATTTCATTCAATGCTGTTCCATTCATTCAATGCTGTTCCATTCATTCAATGCTGTTCCATTCATTCAATGGTGTTTTACTCCAACTGAGACCTGCAGGTCTTAGTCTTGCAGGATCTCCTGAGCAAGTCATAGATATCCTATCGTTGTCTGGTTTCCTTGTAAAACTAGGGGTATTTTACTTTTTAACTAATGTGTCAGGTGTTATTACTCTATATCAGCAATCACACGCCTAAAACTTGAATCACAGGTCTGTTTTGTGTAGTAATAGCACCATCAATACTCCAACACCACCCCTCTTACCTCACTGATGGTCTTGTGGAAGGCATGGTTGTGTTCCATGGGGGGAGGGGGGATGTCGAAGGAGCGACGCCAGATCTTGACCTGCTCCTCTCCGTGCTTCTCGGCTGTCTCTGCCTTGTTAAGACCTGTCAGGCCGCCGTAGTGGCGCTCGTTCAGGCGCCATGTGCGGTACACGGGCAGCCACATCTGGTCTGTGCCCTCCAGGATGATCCACAGGGTCTTGACGGCGCGCTTCAGCACGGAGGTGTGGCAGATGTCAAACTTCATGCCGGCCTCCTTGATGGCCATGGCACCACGCTTGGCCTCCTCCAGGCCCTTCTCGCTGAGGTCGGCATCAAACCAGCCACAGAATTTGTTGTACTGGTTCCACTCACTCTCACCATGACGGACGATCACCAATTTATGGGCGGTAGTCATGTTTGCAGTGTTGCTTTAAGTTCCTTCACCAAACACACGAGACACGGCCCTCCCTTATGGTACACACACACTCTGAGACCAACAGTGAGCCCCGAGCGACTCCAACCACACTTTTTATAGCACCCTGGAATGTGGGCCTGTGTAGCAGCCGGTCCTCCACTGCTCTCCACCAATGAGGGAACTTCACCTCCTGATTGACAGCCAGGCTCAGCCAATAAGACAGGGCCTCCCGTGGGCTAGAGGGACATGTCCCGGCTGGGAAGGGCAGAGGTCAGGGATTGAGCTAAAATAGCAACATGACTTTTAAACTGAGAGCTGTGGAATAAAAGTGTAAAGATCAGAGTAAGCTGCTGTGTCTGAGAGGAACAGCCACATCAATGAAAGACAGTGGAAATAGTTATCTAACTCTGGCCATGCACTTCATATCTTAATCCAAAACCATTACTGATACAACTATACCATGCAATGAGGTAGTAGTGACTAGGGAAAACCAGACTAAAAGATTCTGCCTCAACATGGGGTGACATTGTGGGCAGCTACAGTGAGGGAAAAAAGTTTTTGTTTCTCCTGCTGATTTTGTACGTTTGCCCACTGACAAAGACATGATCAGTCTATAATTTTAATGGTAGGTTTATTTGAACAGTGAGAGACAGAATAACAACAAGAAAATGCATGCTATAAATTGATTTGCATTTTAATGAGGGAAATAAGTATTTGACCCCTCTGCAAAACATGACTTAGTACTTGGTGGCAAAACCCTTGTTGGCAATCACAAAGGTCAGACGTTTCTTGTAGTTGGCCACCAGGTTTGCACACATCTCAGGAGGGATTTTGTCCCACTCCTCTTTGCAGATCTTCTCCAAGTCATTAAGGTTTCGAGAATGACATTTGGCAACTCGAAACTTCAGCTCCCTCCATAGATTTTCTATGGGATTAAGGTCTGGAGACTGGCTAGGCCACTCCAGGACCTTAATGTGCTTCTTCTTGAGCCACTCCTTTGTTGCCTTGGCTGTGTGTTTGGGTCATTGTCATGCTGGAATACCCATCCATGACCCATTTTCAATGCCCTGGCTGAGGGAAAAGATTTGACAGTACATGGCCCCGTCCATCGTCCCTTTGATGCAGTGAAGTTGTCCTGTCCCCTTAGCAGAAAAACACCCCCAAAGCATAATGTTTCCACCTCCATGTTTGACGGTGGGGATGGTGTTCTTGGGGTCA
This sequence comes from Coregonus clupeaformis, assembly GCF_020615455.1. NCBI lineage: Eukaryota > Metazoa > Chordata > Actinopteri > Salmoniformes > Salmonidae > Coregonus > Coregonus clupeaformis. The sequence goes on from NC_059206.1 coordinate 59,442,978, forward strand.
TAGGCAGCATTCCTCCTCCTCCAAACACGGCGAGTTGAGTTGATGCCAAAGAGCTCCATTTTGGTCTCATCTGACCACAACACTTTTACCCAGTTCTCCTCTGAATCATTCAGATGTTCATTGGCAAACTTCAGACGACCCTGTATATGTGCTTTCTTGAGCAGGGGGACCTTGCGGGCGCTGCAGGATTTCAGTCCTTCACGGCGTAGTGTGTTACCAATTGTTTTCTTGGTGACTATGGTCCCAGCTGCCTTGACATCATTGACAAGATCCTCCCGTGTAGTTCTGGGCTGATTGACAGTTCTTTTGTGTTTCTTCCATTTGCGACTAATCGCACCAACTGTTGTCACCTTCTCACCAAGCTACTTGGCGATGGTCTTGTAGCCCATTCCAGCCTTGTGTAGGTCTACAATCTTGTCCCTGACATCCTTGGAGAGCTCTTTGGTCTTGGCCATGGTGGAGAGTTTGGAATCTGATTGATTGATTGCTTCTGTGGACAGGTGTCTTTTATACAGGTAACAAGATGAGATTAGGAGCACTCCCTTTAAGAGTGTGCTCCTAATCTCAGCTCGTTACCTGTATAAAAGACACCTGGGAGCCAGACATCTTTCTGATTGAGAGGGGGTCAAATACTTATTTCCCTCATTAAAATGCAAATCAATTTATAACATTTTTGACATGCGTTTTTCTGGATTTTGTTGTTGCTATTCTGTCTCTCACTGTTCAAATAAACCTACCATTAAAATTATAGACTGGTCATTTCTTTGTCAGTGGGCAAACGTACAAAATCAGCAGGGGATCAAATACCTTTTTTCCCTCACTGTAAGTATTCACCCCCATTTTATTGCATTACAAAGTGGGATTGAAATAGATTTAATTGTGAGTCATTGATCTACACAAAATACTACATAATGTCAAAGTAAAAATAACATTTACAAATTAATAAAAATATAGTCGTTGCATAAGTATTCACCCCCTTTGTTTAGGCAAGCCTAAATTTGTTCAGAAGTAAAATTTGGCTTAACAAATCACATAATAAGTTATATCGTCCTTCTGAACTGAGCTGCAGGACAGGAAGAAACTGCTTGGGGATGTCACCATGAGGACATTGGTGATTTTAAAACAGCTATGGAGTTCAATGGCTGTGATGGGAGAAAACTGACAATGGATCAACAACATTATAGTGACAATCCAGGTGTGGAAAGCTTTTAGAGACTTACCCAAGAACACTCACAGCTGTAATCGCTGCCAAAAGTGTTCCTAACATGTATTGACTCAGAGGGGTGAATACTTATCTAATCATGGCATATTAGTGCTTTCTTTTTAAATAATCTTTAAATAATGTTGGAATGTTTCTTCTA